>NC_056744.1:120962826-121135326 GCF_019279795.1 Protopterus annectens | reverse complement strand
CTTTGATATGGCTTTGGTAAGCCATCCAACAACAGATCTTCTGAAAAAATGTAAAGATAAAGACAGAGAGAGACCGCATAGTTCCAAACCTACCGACGACACTCCCGTTAAGCTAGTCATTAGTTCTCCAGTCCTCAGCGAGGCGTTTTCACAGCCCCCGATGCTCACTTCTGTGGATTCGCAGGCTGCTACTCAGAACCTTTCAGAGTCCGGTATGCTGCAAAACTCTACTTCGACTAAGGATCCTGTGGTCGTCTCTACCTTGTATGGGTCCAGAGCCGCTGAGCAGGCACTAGTTTTCGAGGAAATCCCTCTCACTACCGATTCTCTACACAAACCGACGTCTTCTTTTGCGACTACCGTTCTTTCTAAAACAACCAAGTTTCTTAGGTCCAGGGTACGAACCACACCCAAGAAACCGACGACCCAATCTCAGGCACGAGCTTCCTTGCCTCGGTCTCAAATGCTTAAAACGGCGGACGACCTTATCAAGCTGATCAGGGGAAGCCCGGCTACCCCCTCCAAAAGGAAAAGAGATCTGTCCCCTGAAGTTTTGTCTGAACAAGAATCTGATGACTCTGATGTATCTGAATATGAATATTTGCAACTCCTCTCTACTTATGAAGATTCTGATGTAGAGGATTCCATCCCTTCAGCCTCTCCCGCAGAATATTTTTCCTTTGGGGAATTCCTTCATATCTTAAGGGAGCATTTCCAATGGGAGAGTCAGGACTACCCTCAGTCTAAAAAGAGACTCGGGGAATTCTTAGATCTTCCACAACACAGACCCTTGGCCATCCCCCCAGTCCTGGATGTTGTGGGGGATGTTTTCTTGGAATCCAGTTTGACTCCTGACACCCTCCCTCCTGCACCCAGAAAACCAGACAGGTATTACAGAGTCCCTGATTCACATAAATTTCTTTTTAAAAATCCTCTGCTGACCCTGAGGTAATTTCTCAAGGGCCTAAAGGGATTAAAGCAACCTCTGCTAAGAATCCCACCCCCTCAGATAGGGATTCCCGAGCACTAGACAGATGGGGTAAAAATTTATACACCCCAGCTACTCTTGCTATCAGGGCACTAAATTGTCAGTTCCATATGCTAAAATTTCAGCAGCATACCCTGGAACTCCTCAAACAAAAAATGTCTTCTTTTCCTGCTTGTGCAGACTCTAAAGAGTGACAAGACTTAATGCACTCTGCAAGTCAAGTAACTAAACACCTTGCACTGTGGTTTTGACGCCCTAGAAGCTTCTTGCAGAGCAGCAGTCACTGGATCTGTGATTAGAAGGCATGCATGGCTTAAGGAACACCCTTTGCCAGACCATGTCAAATCTAAATTGTTGGATGCCCCTTTGCACAAAAACAACTTATTTGGCACCAAGACAGAAAAGGTCGTAAAAAAGATGGAAGAAAAAGCAAAATCTATGCAGACAGTTAAGGACTTTTTACAGGTCCAGCCACCCAGGTGCAGCAGACATTGCCCCACCAAGCACTGGTCCTTTACTGCTCCCTCTAAGCCAGTTCAGCCCAGACCCTGGGGAACCATACCCCGCCCACCCAGGCAGCAGTCACAGGGAATGCAGAGATCTAAACAGTGGACTACCTCCACTTCAAAACCTGGGAGTTCTAAGCCACCCCCTCATGGTAAGAACTCACAATGACTCACCTCCTCCCTGTCCCTCTGCCCACCTTCACTTACCCCTAGGAGGAAAACTCTTCTTTCATGCAAGCACCTGGGCCACCATTACCAATGACCGCTGGGTTCTTATCATAGTGTCCCAGGGATACAAATTTTCCTTCCACACCCTTCCAACACCAAAAAGGTTCCCAGATCTACCTCCATACCAGTGGGCAGAGGCGCAAAAGCAAGTCCTTTCCCTGCTCTCTATGAGGGCAGTAGAGCATGTTCCTGCAGAACAGAAAGGCCAAGGTTTCTACTTCAGACTCTTTCTGGTACCCAGGAAAGAGGGCACCTGGCGCTCCATCCTCCATTCTAAACACATTCCTGGTGATCCCAAAATTCAAAATGCCCACCCTCCAGCAGCTGCTACCCATGCTCTCAAAGGATGCTTGGCTAGCCATCCTGGATTTAAAAGAGGTTACCTCCACATTCCTGTCAGGGAATCGTGCAGAAAATATCTCCGTTTTAGGGCAGGATCTCAGCACTTTCAGTTCTCAGTGCTTCACTTTAGCTTATCGTCTGCTCCCAGAGTTTTCACAACATGTCTGGCTCCAGCCATTGCCTTTTGCAGACAAAGGAATGTCCATATTTACCCATACTTAGATGACTGCCTAATTCAGGCAGACAGCCAGGAAAAGCTGCTCAAGCACATGGCCTTTGTAAAGTCCCTACTAACCACCCTAGGGTACACTGTCAGTAAAAAGAAATCCAAACAGGTGCCCACCCAAAGGATTATATTCCTGGGAGCAATCCTGAGCACAGCATCCCAGATGGCATTCCTTACACCAGAAAAGCAAATTTTCCTGACAACCTACTTCTCTCAATTAGCCACCAGGCCCCAGCTGTCTGCAAGGAAAATCCTGCAAGCTCTGGAGTTCATGGCACCTTGCATACTACTCATTCCATATGCCAGACTGCATATGAGGAAACTTCAGTGGTACCTAAAAAGCCTTTGGTGTCAACATTCTCAAGACCTGGAGACTCTCATGCCTATAATTCCTTGCCTCAATTCTTTGGTGGGAAACAGCATGCTCCCACAACAAGGGACTACCTTTCTCATCACTCCCCACCACTCAGACCCTCACCACAGATGCATCAGACTATGCCTGGGGTGCACACCTGGACAGCAGGTGCATACAGGGCCAATGGAGCCCACAGCAAATCCATCTGCACATCAACCAAAAACAGATGATGGCTGTCCAGCAAGACTTGATAGCTTTCAAGCCCCTTTTCTCCCCAGGGGCTCTCCTGATCAAAACAGACATCATCACTGTTATGTGGTATATCAACAAGCAGGGAGGGACTCGCTCCTACCCTCTATGCAGGCTAGCCATGACCTTTGGCACATAGCCTGTACCATGCAACTCCACCTACTAGCACAATTCATACCAGGTTCTCCCAACTCTCTAGCAGACCAATTAAGTAGAAATCTTCTGGACCCCCATGAGTGGCAGCTCAACAGAAAAACCTTCACCCTAATAACTCAAACATGGGGCACCCCGAAGGTCGACCACCTTGCCTCCCACACCTACCATCAGCTCAGCAAATTCTGCACCAGGGACCATCACTGCATGACATGGAAATTGGATGCCCTGTCCTTCCCCTGGGTCAATATATCGGTCTATGCATTTCCTGTGCTACCTCTCATCCCCAGGGTGCTGCTCAAGGTAAAGTGGGAAAAACCAAGGACAATCCTTATATCTCCAGACTGGCCTCAACAGCACTGGTACCCCTTGCTGTGCAGCCTGTCCCCACTACCACCATGGCATCTTCTCAGATTCCAAACCTCCTGACCCAGAGGGAAGGGGAATTCATGCATCCCCAGTTGCAGACACTCAGTTTGGCAGCTTGGCTTATTCCCTAATCCCCAATCAATCTGCCAACCTCATTACACAGGTTCTAGATGTTATACGTGAGGCCAGACAGTAGAAAGTCTTATGCTGGCAAATGGAAAAGATTTTGCACCTGGATTCAGGCTAAGGGAGCCAGCATGGCACAGCCCTCCCTCTCATCCTGGATTACTTAGCTGACCTGATACACAGTGGCCTCTCTTTTTCCTCTATTAAAAGTCATGCCTGTGCTATCTCTGCTCATTTTCCCACTGAGCAACCGCTTTTCTCACACCCTTTGATCAAACAGTTCCTAAGAGGGGCTAACAATCTGAGATCATCCAGAAGAGCACCAGCCCCAGCTTGGGACCTTAACTTTGTGTTGGAGAAGCTCACCTTCCCCCCCTTCGAACCATCTTCTTCTGCAGAGCTAATATTTCTCTCCTGAAAGATAGCTTTCCTCCTTGCCATCACTTCAGCCAGAAGAGTCTCTGAGCTGCAAGCACTCATGGCTGTGGAACCCTTCATCATCTTCCATGCTGACAGGGTATCCCTCAGGACTAATCCATCCTTCATGCCCAAGGTAGAGTCCATTGTGGCTCTCAACCAATCCATTCATTTGCCCATCTTTTTCCCTAACCCACAGAACAAGGGGGAAAGGATCCTGCACTCTCTAGATGTGCACAGACAGCTTAGATTCTGTCCAGACAGGACCAAATCCTTCAGAAAGTCTGATCAATTACTGGTTAGCTTTGCTACTGGAGCAGAAGGCAAAGCCATCTCCAAACAAACCATTTCCAAATGGATATCAGACTGCATCCATTTCTGCTACAAACAACACAGAAAGCCTCCCCCCAAGGGGGTCAGAACTCACTCCACCAGGGCAGCTTTCCTCAGAGGAGTCCCCACCAGGAACATCCTGGAGGCTGCCACCTGGACATCTGTTCACACTTTTACCAAACATTACCACCTGCCTCTCTTCTCCACATCCAGGGCAGGGTTTGCCTTTGCAGTCTTGCAGAGCATCCTAGCCAGCCCATAGTTTCTTTTGACTGCCTCCACCCATTTCCTCAGCTTTGGGAATCAACCCAAATGTGATGACTGCAACAGTGAAACATGAAGAACATAGTACAGTTGTGTACACTTATCATAAATGTAGATGTTCAAGTGTATTCACTGTTGCAGTCCTGGTTTCCCTCCCTCCATCCCCCTTTTCTCCTTTTTTCTCTCCTCTTCTCTCTCCTTACAAGGGACATATTGGCATTTACTTTCTACTGGTGGGGTTCTTCCACCAAAACCAGACTCCAACTTGGGAGCTCCTGACAGGTTAGGGCAAGAAAAACTGATGTAATAAAAAAAAAATTGCACTTTATTTATCTGCTTTTACTGTATTTATGTTTCCTCTTACTTTATTTTGCTTTTGTCTCTTCTTAAAAGTATTCAATTTTATTTATTATGCTACATTTATTACTGCTTGGTAGTAGCCTGATTAAATTGCAACTGTTATTCTAAGTCGTTTGGTTTAAGCACTTGGGCTTCATACCGGTTGTTTTACATTAAGGTTTGTGGTCTTCACTGTTGTGGCAAGACAGGTAGCTTACATTCTTCTAAACTGGGAATTGCTTATTGAAGGCTCAGTGCCTGCTATTCTGAAAGTGTATTAGTTCTGGTTTAAGCACTTGGGCTTCAGGCCAGTTATTCTACATTAAGAAGGTTTGTGGTCTGTACTTTTGTAGGAGAGGTTGGATTCTGCCCTTCTGAGCTGGGAATTTCTAGTCACAGGCTTATTGTGCCTAATTATTTGAACTGTTTCTTTCTGAAATTGGTGTGCCTTGTTGCTGTAGCATAGACCAGATTCAGGCCCGCTGAATCTAGCTTTGTTTGTGTAAGTTGAGCACTGATCCAGGCCATCTTTTTTGGAGAAGGTTCCCCTGCACCCTAGTAGCAGGAGTGTGCGGTTAGAACTTGTCTGATTAAAGACTGCTAGAACAGGGCTCAGTTTTGAACTTTTTTATGGTTAATTGGGTAACTTGTTTAAATCAGTTTGTTCATGTTCTATGGTTTTATATGTATGTATGTATATATATATATATATATATATATATATATATATATATATATATATATATATGTATATAAAATTACACTTTATTCATCTACTTTTACTGTATTTGTGTTTCTTCCTACTTTGTTACTAGGGGCATTGACTAAAACTCTGATCTGAGATATGTAACATAAGTATCCTTTTCTGTGCATTTAAAGTGTTTTTTTTTATTGTATCTGCTTTATTTTCTGAAAAATGAAACAAAAAAAAACTTGTTTCCTGCCTTTCTAAGCTAGTATAGTCTAGTTCAGGTTAGTCCTGACTTCAGGGCTGTGTTAAAGATCTCTGTGTTTGCCCATGCCTTACTTGGATAGAAGAAAGTTTCTCTGTTCACCTGTGAGAGAGGGGAGCTTTGAGCAGCCTATCTGTCCCTGGAGGAGTAGTTGCAGCCCAGAAATGAGTATTTTATTGGTCATTTTGGGCTAATTTCTATCTCTTTCATTTCCCTGCTATAGAAAATGCATTTGCCTGGTTTTGTGTGCCGGGCAGCGCCGGTTAGCTAGGGTATAATTATTCCCAGCTCCACAAAATCTCCTCTTCAGTTTTTCCCTTGGAACTAGATAAACTTTCAACTTAAGCAGTCAAGCCATTCATTTCTCAGCCTGATACTTGCTCAAAACTCATAGCAAGCACTTATAAGCCCTAGCACTAGACCCCCCCTATACTGTACAGAAGGACAAGGCTCTCTATTTGACCTTAACAGCCATTCAGTAAAACAGTTCACTGTACCTATCCAGGCATGTCCAAAGGGCAGTTTCAGGTGTACTCTCCAGTGCAACTGGTGAATCTGGGCATTTTGAGGCAATGTTACAACTGCCTCATGTACACAGACAACCCTCTCCTCCTACCACCAAACACTAATACATCCGAAAGATGCAATTATGCAGCCAAACTGGAGGCTAAGCTCTCTCAACCCAAGACTGGATCAGACAGTCAAGAGGAGAAGGGAAATACTTGCATCACACCACCAGTCTCACATAACCCCTTAAACCAGCACCGGCAAAAAACACACATAAATACATGAAAACATACTCGGAGGCTCTAAATAAAAATCTGCAAAAGCAACAGAGACCTCCAAAGCAAACATCCAAGCAACCTCCACCCCACAACACAAACCGTGAAATACATACTTCACAAAATCAGTGTGCCACGCATTCACAGCCCTTAAGGCAAAATAACATACCCAACATACTAGTAACAGGTGACTCTATAGTCAGGCACTCTGACCTACCACTTACTAGGCTGAATAAGGAGAAGGTTATTGTTAGCTGCCTGTTGGGTGCCAGGATCCGCCACGTAATATAAGCACTCAGGTCACTCCAGAACAAGTGCAAATACGACTCTGCCATTGTCCATGTTGGTGTGAATGACCTAAGCCGTACCTCCCTGGACTACATGGAGAGACATGGAAGAGCTCTCTGATCACGTAGCCCAGCCCGTTGTGACCCTGACCCTGAGTAGCATCATGCCCATACCAAGAATGATACCACGATATAAAGACAAAATTATCAATTTCAACAAGTGGCTAAGTTTCAGGTGTCATTCAAAGGGGATACATTGTCTGTCTGCCTGGGATGGCATGCTCGACAAGCCACGCTGCTTCGCTAGAGACAGCTTGCACCTGTCACCTTTAGGCTTTTGAATACTGGCCAAGGCTCTTGCCACCCCTATAGTGCCTTTTTTATGCAAGGCTCAAAAGACAAACCCACCGCTGTAAATAGCACAAGTAACAAAAAACTGTGTGTAATGCTACTCAATGCTAGAAGTCTAAACTTCAAAATGCACACACTCGAAGCACTCCTCAGTATGGAGAGAATCGATATATGTGCAGTAACAGAAACCTGGTTTAAGGCTCCATAGAGCACCTCAACACTACCAGGCTGCAACTCATACCATACATTTTGTCCACAGAACCCAGACTGAAATAGAAAAGGCTGGGATATATCCATATAGGTTCATAGGTTCATAGGTTGGTACTAGGCTATCAGTCCTAGGGCCTATACAAGCCTAGCCATAACAATTCCCTGGCTGTTTCTTCCCACATTATTTACTTTCCTGGACCTCTGTCTAGCAGGGTGACTGACGTGATCCCTGGGGTGAATTTCCTTTCTCCCATCCAATCGTCAAGGTTCCTCTTGAAGAGGTCCAAAGAGGCACTCTGCTTGACATGTATGGGCAATCTATTCCAGAGTCTGGGGAGTCTCTGGGTCAGGAACCTATCCCTCCAGCATGTTTTGTTTATTGTGATGACAAGGTTTAGATCCCTGGAGCGTGTAGCTCTGAGGGAGTGGGATTTCTTTAAGTGTAGCATGTCCAACAGCTCTGGGTTTGACATGGCCTTGTATGTTAAGCAGAGATCTCCTCTGAGTAGGCGATATGCACAGAGTATAGCTGGAGTTTTTAAGGCGGTCAGCGTAGGGCATCTGCTTTAGGCCTGTGATTCTTTTAGTGAGGTATTTCTGAGGCCTTTCCAGTTGTTGCAGATGTCTTGAGAGGTACATAAACTGGGCGTTGTATTCTATAATGTGTCTAATGAGGGATGAGTACAGTGGGACAATGACCTCCTTTTTTCTGGATGAAAAGCCCTTCATGATGAGGTGTGCCACATAGAAGGATTTCCTGACTGTTGTGGCGATGTGGTTATCGAAGGTGAGACCACTGTCCACCTGTGTCCCTAAGTCTCTTATCACACTTTCTGTATTTAGTGTACTGCCACCTATATGGTAATTCATGGATACATGTTTTTTCCCAAAGGGGATAACAATACATTTCTTGGCATTGAGCTTGAGCCCATGGCTCTGGCACCAAGCATCTGTTTCTGTAAGGCCCTTTTGTAGAGTATCCACATCATTTGGGGATTCAATAATGGCTCCCAGTTTGCAGTCATCTGCAAACTTTGTTAGCCAGAGTCCCTTAGTGTTGACCTGTACTTCAGAGAAGTAGATGCCAAACAAGAGCGGCCCCAGGACTGAACCCTGAGGTACTCCATCAAGGATACCCACACCTCCAGGTTAGTGGCACAGCACGATGCTTCAGAGATCATCCACGTGCAACTAACAATAGGCAAAACTAGAATTCAAATTGTAGCTTGCTACAGATCCCCCACCATGTCCCAGGACCACCATTCCACGTTTCTGGAAACGCTGGGAAACAAATACCCTAATATTGGGTGATTTCAATTATCCAAACATTAACTGGGAGAACTACTCAAGTACTAATGCCCTTGCCCAATATTTCGTAGAATTTATATACTCAAACGCCCTGGATCAACTGGTCAACACTCCTACAAGAGGTGACAACATATTGGACCTGGTCATCAGCAACATGGGCAACCGGTGTTCCACACCAGAGGTCAACCCCTCGCTGGTTAGATCTGACCATAAACAAATCACTTTGGATATCCACATTACGCCCCCACCCCCGGACAACGAAACCGCAGTGAAAAACTTTTCAAAAGCAAACTTCACGTTAGTTAAGACTGAGGTGGAAAGTTTCAAAGCCCCCATGCTAAAGGATAATGCTGTCCAAGCTGCAAAATCCTTTCCTAATGCATTCTCCGGGCACCTACAAGAATGCATGGATCGTGCTATCCCGAGCAAAACCAAGACTCACTCCTCCAGGAAAAGGAAAACAGTCTGGTAGACCCCTGACATAAACCAGCTATACAGTAGAAGGAGGAAACTAGTACAGAAAAGAGTAAAATCCCAAGAAGTGAAGACATCCCTGATCAGTATCAGCAAGAAACTATGATCCCTCATAAAATCATCCAAGGCAAGTTTCGAAAGAAAAATTGCCAAGTACTCCAAAGATAACCACAAGGCATTCTTTAGCTATGTCAAGAATCTAAGTGGCAATGCTCAGATCTGCTCAGAGTTAGTGCAGAATGGCAAAAAATACACTGAACTGACCGATATCGCCAACATCCTGGCAGGCAGGTTCAGTGCAAACTTCACCCCCCTCTCACCCCCAAAAGGGCCCATAACCATACCAGAAGAATGTAGAGCCCCTGAAATCACAGACACTCAGGTTAAACAGCCCTGTTCAAAGCCAAAAACACAGCATCAATGGGACCGGACGGTGTCCCAGGCTGCGTCCTACATGAGCTCAAAGACGAACTAACCCCTCACCTAAACACACTGTTCAAATTCAGCCTCTCCACAGGCTACGTACCCATAGAGTGGCGCACAGCAACAGTTATTCCGCTCCACAAAGGTGGAGCCACAACAGACCCCGAGAACTATTGCTCTATATGCCTGACTAGCTTGGTCTGCAAGGCTATGGAGCACATCATCATGGAACTCATTAACAGAGACACTGGGAACCTCCAAACACTGTACCCTACCCAGTTCGGCTTTAAGGGCAGATCATGGCCCCTAACCCTGGTGGACTTCTTTGAGACAGTTACCAAGGCTATAGACGAGGGAAAGGTGGTACACACAGCCTACTTAGGCCTTGAAAAGGCCTTCAACACCATTCCCCATTCTGGTATTATAGACAAGCTCACCAGCCTGAACATACACCCCTATGTCAGAAGATGGGTTGCTAACTGGCTCACGGACAGAACACACATGGGGAGAGTTGGGGAGCTAGGACCAACTCTAAACCTGTTACAACTGGCATTCCCCAGGGCTCAGTCCTAGGACCCCTCCTGTTTGGCATATACTTCTCAGAGGTACAGGCAAGCACAGGAGGACTATGGCTGACCAAGTTCACAGACGACTGCAAACTAGGGGCTATAATTGACTCTTTGGCTGACACAGACATCCTCCAAAAGGGTCTCACTGAGATGGATACCTGGTGTC
The DNA here is from genome assembly GCF_019279795.1 of Protopterus annectens. Classification (NCBI taxonomy): domain Eukaryota; kingdom Metazoa; phylum Chordata; order Ceratodontiformes; family Protopteridae; genus Protopterus; species Protopterus annectens. The sequence continues at coordinate 121,124,908 of NC_056744.1, read as the reverse complement.
AAAATTATGGCCTCAAGCTAAGTGCCAAAAAGTGCATAGTCATCCCCTTTGGAAAAAACAAACTACCACATAGGTGGTAGTCCCCTAAATACGGAAAATGTAATAAGGGATCTGGGAACCCAAGTAGATAGTAATCTCTCCTTTGATAATCACATTGCCAAAGTGGTTAGAAAATCCTTCTATGTGGCCCACCCAATCACAAAAGCGTTTTCATCTAGATCAAAAGAGGTCATTGTGCCCCTCTACTCATCACTCATTAGACCCATCATAGAGTACAACTTCCCATTTGGGATGTACCTTACAAGACACCTGCAACAGCCGGAAAGACCACAGACGTACCTCACAAAGAGGATCACTGGCCTCAAACAGATGCCCTATGCAGCTCGACTGAAGAAACTCCAGCTGTACTCAGTTGCATACCACCTACTCAGAGGTGATCTCTGCCTGACATACAAGGCCATGTCCAACCCAGAATTGATGGACATGCTCCACCTAAAGAAAACCTTATCCCCTCAAGCCACATGCTCTAGGGTTCTAAACCTCAGCACAACAATAAATAGGACGTGCTGGAGGGATAAATTCCTGTCCCAGAGACTTCCTATGCTCTGGAACAAGATTCCAATCTACATTAGGCAGAGCTCCTCGCTAACATTCTTCAAGAGAAACCTTGACGAGTGGATGGGAAACAGAAAGTTTACCCCGGGGATCACTTCAGTGGTTCTGCTAAACAGAGGCACAGGGAACTAATCTAAGGGGACGGTGAAAGCCAACACATTCTGGCTAGGCTTATAAATGCCTTCGGGCAGATAGCCTAGTACCTACCTATGAACCTATAATGACGTTGGCTGCCTTATTTTCTACTACTGATGACCTGACGTCAGTCTTGAACCGACAGCAACCGACACAGAAATACTAAGCCTCTGGTATTCGGGCCGGCCGAGGACTACCCTGGCAGGGATAACCCAAATGTGATGATTGCAGCAGGGAATACCCTTGAACATCTACATTTATGGTAAGTGTACACAACTGTACTTTTCTTGTAATGCACATACTTTTATGATATCAGAAACTTTACTGGGTTCCCCAGTCCTTATCCCTAAAGCATGTGAATTATGTGAGCTATCCAGACATAATGTAAACCCACAATTTTCCCCTTTAACCTCTCTCAGATTTATTCAGGTTTACTACTAGAAAAATCTTGCTATGATAATAGCATACTGCTGAGATAGTCTTTAATGACTTTTGATGAAACATAAATAAAGCTAAAATTGTTCATCCCTGTTAATTTTCAGTATTAATTAATTAATTATTGACATTTGATTACCGGGAAGTCTGACTGGGTAGGTGCCCATTTTCAGTGGAAGCCAGGGAGAAGAGCTCCATAGTATTATAAATACATTTTAAGAACAATAATTTTACAATCTTCAAAAATAATAACACATTTACAATTTAAATAATTTTACCATATTAGACATAATGTAAAAGCTTTGGTTAAGACTAGATACAATTTATATGACATTGATTTAATATTTAGAGAAATTTTGGCCAGTTTATAGAGAAATTAATGGTAAGTTAGTATAATACAACAAGAATTACAATATGCAAGTGAAAGGAAAAAAAACAGGGTTATGGCATATTTAGAAAGAGAGTCAGGGGAGAAAAATTGATTATAGTAAGGAAGTCAGTGAAGGGGAACAGAAGTATGTATAAGGTATGAAAAGATACTTGTTCATATTTAGGGATATAGTTTATCCTGGGGTTGAAGAAGAACAGAGGCAAATTTTGGCTACGAAGTCCTTCTGAATGGCATTAAAGAACTGGTGGGAGGGTACTGACCTGATGGATACAGGTAAGGAGTTCCAGACCTTAACGACATGGTACAACTACAAATCACGCTCAGCAGGTATGATACGTATATGGACAGAGAGGAGTTTTTTTCTCATTGGATTGTAATGTTTGATTGGGAACATGCTGGATCATTTTCGGGTGGTAAGAAGCTGTGTGTATGTTAGCGTTCTGCACTTTAAGCTCCACTTTTGCCTCTTTCATATATTTAAGAGTGTGAATGTCATATTTTTCCACCAGACTTGAAACTGGACTGAATTAAAATAAATAAATCTGAATCTGATATGTTTAATCTGAATTATATTCCAGACAGTGTTATTTTTCTCCTGGCTTAAACCACAATTAAATGCCAGAAAACATGCATTATACTTCTTTGACTAATGCATTTTGCTCATGTTGCTGTTATAATTACTTTATTATTTTCAAATACAGAAACATTTAAACTAATAAACAATATTTTAATGTATTTGTGTTTTATATATATATATATATATATATATATATATATATATATATATATATATATATATATATATATATATATAAAATATGGAATGGCTATGGGTCTGAGGCCCAGTTCCTCAGACTACTTAAAGTGACCAGACATTGAAAACTTGCTCAAAAAATGCAAACTTAGGCGGCATCACACAGAAATATCCCACACATACACACACAAAACTTTAGTAATGTTCATAAAGATATGTTTGCACATTGTTCCCTTGTCACCCCTACCCCATCTGGGGGATGTGCCTCAGAAATTCCTCTGTCATTAATTTAATAATGGTGGTGTTGTTATTGACGAGTAAAGTAGACATTCTTATTGAATGTTCACCATTTCTTTTTTTGTCTCCCTTCCCATCAGTTACCTGGCAGGTGATGATGACTCAGTCGTTGCTTAACTGGTCTTCATTCAGTAGTATCTCTGCAAAGCTAAACTGACCGATACCCTCTGTACATTTATAAATTAATTTGAATCTTAGCAAAAGTTTGTCTAATAAAGAGATGAAAACATTCTGCTGTGTAGTATAGAAGTAATTGAGCCATAGTCACACCAGTCAGGTACATATATTTCATTTGTGCTTTTGCCTCAGGTTGTGGTCTCAGAAGTTGATTTTTTTTTTCTTTTTTTTTTTTTTTTGCAAAATGAGTATTGTTTTCTTTGCTCAAGTACTGTACTTTTTTAGAAGAAAAGTCATTTTTTTAAGTGCTTTTTTATAATTGTATAACCGTAGAATGATATGCTTGTTATCCTATGTATAGATGCCATTTACTTAGACTTGCTGTCAGTCGTCTGACATTTTATGTAATAGTCTCAGTTTGTTTGACACGGAGCCAGGATAGTGCTAGTGCTGTCTGTACTCTATGCTAGTCTTGCTGAGGAGGATCTATGCAGGAGGAGGACTGCATTTTGAAGTGTAGTATTATATTTGTGTAACATGGTCAGAAGTTTCATTATTTATAGGGTAGGGTGTCAATCTTGGGCTGCCATTTTCTATATTGCTGAAGCTTTAATAGCAGTTAGCACAGAGACATAAAGCTCTCAGTAGCTGATGAGCTGCTTCCTGTGCCCAAGGTACATGGTTTGATTCCTTTCACCTTCATCTGCCAACTTTGAGCAAGTCATTTAACCAGACAGTGCTCCCAGGTCATCCATGAAGATGGATAACTGTGTTCAGTGGGCTTACCCGGTCGGCAAATAGATAAAATAACATAAAATAAATAAAAATGTGGAAAGAAAAAATGAGAGCATAGTTCTGATTTAAATTTGCACTGTAACATTTCATGTCATAGTTACCTTTGCAGATGCACTTAACTTGAAACTGAAGCAGATTTATTTTTATCTATTTCATTGGAACTGCAAGCATACTTTATTATAAACCACACCCATTTCTGATTTATATGTATTTAAGGTGAGAAGATGTTAATTCTTACTGTCTGAGAAACATATATGCACACTGGATAGTCTTCATGATTTCTGTTCTCAGATGCTCAGGTAAGAGCCGCCCTCTCCAAAGCAAAAAAACACAGCATCAATGGGACCAGACGGTGTCCCGGGCTGCGTCCTACATGAACTCCAAGGAGAGCTAAACCCAAACATAAAACTACTGTTCAATCTCAGCCTTACTACATGATATGTGCCCAAAGAGTGGCGTACAGCAACAGTGGTCCCTCTCCATAAAGGTGGTGCCTCAACGGATCCTGGAAACTATCGCCCCATAAGCCTGACTAGCTTGGTCTGCAAAGCTATGGAAAGGATCATCATGGACCTCATAAATAAAGATATTGGGGACCTACAGACACTGGATCCTACCCAGTTCGGCTTTGTTAAGGGCAGATCCTGCCTCTTAAACCTGGTTGATTTCTTTGAAACAGTCACCAAGGCCATTGACGAGGGAAGGTGGTCCACACAGCCTACTTGGACCTTGCAAAAGCCTTCGATACAATACCCCACTCGGGCATTATAGATAAGCTCACCAGCTTAAATATAAACCCCTATGTCACTAGATGGATTGCAAACTGGCTCAAGGACAGAACCCACATGGTTAGAATTGCTGGAGCCATGTCAGACTCCAAACCAGTTACAAGTGGTGTCCCACAAGGCTCAGTCCTGGGACCTCTCTTGTTCGGTATATATTTCATGGAGGTACAGGCCAACACGGAAGGACTGTGGCTGACCAAGTTCGCAGATGACTGCAAACTGGGTGCCATAATTGACTCTCCAGCCGACACAGGCATCCTCCAAAAGGGCCTCATAGAAACAGACAACTGGTGCCAGAGCCATGGCCTCAAGCTAAATGCCAAAAAGTGTATAGTCATCCCCTTTGGCAAAAACAAAGTGCCCACAAATTACCACATAGGTGGTAATCCATTAAGTACAGAAGAAGTAATTAGGGACCTGTGGACCCAAGTTGATAGCAATCTCTCATTTGACAACCACGTGGCCAAAGTGGTTAGAAAAACCTTACCAGACACCTGCAGCAACTGGAAAGACCCCAAAAGTACCTGACCAAGAGGATCAAAGGGCTCAAACAGATGCCATATGCTGCCTGGTTAAAGAAACTCCAGCTCTACTCAGTGGCATATCGCCTGTTCAGAGGTGATCTGTGCCTGACGTATAAAGCCATGTCCAACCTGGAATTAATGGACATGCTGCACCTCAGAAAATCCAAATCCCATCGAGCTACGCGCTCGAGAGACTTGAACCTCAGCACTGAAATAAATAGGACATGCTGGAGGGACAGATTCATAACCCAGAGGCTCCCTTCACTCTGGAATAAAATCCCAGTCCAGGTTAGGCAGAGTCCCTCATTGACTCTCTTCAAGAGGAATCTTGATGAGTGGATGGGAGATCATAGGTTTACCCCGGGTATCACTTCTGTGTTACTGTTAGACAGAGGCACAGTATACTAACCTCGAAAAAGGGCATAGCAAAATAAATTTAAAATGGGTGGCGAAAGCCAAACACATTCTGGCTAGACTTATAAATGCCCTAGGGCAGATAGCCTAGTATGAATCTATGAACCACTCAGTATTCACCAAGCTTAGTGCTCTTAAACATAAAGAATCAACACAAATAATAAGCCATTTACAATAAACAAGACAGATTTAATCTCCAAGAACCTTGCCTGACAGTCTGAGGTTTAAAGACTTCTAATGAAACCTTGATGTGTTTTATCACCTTTGTTATTTCTAATGTTGTTAACAAGGGGAAATAAATGATGTATCGGCGTACAGTTTAATTTCAGTGTGGCCTACTTTTTTGACTCCATGGTAAAGTGGATAACTTCCTGTTTCTGCCTCAGTTAACTTGGGAGTGGTGCTGGAGAAGCTGGGGGAGGGATGAGAATGAACAGCCAGTGGTAGCTTGTCATCTGTCTTGGGATGGGATTGGTCCAGAATCTCACTAGTTGAGTACTTACTGAAGGTTGACAGGGTGGGCAGTCCTGATCTATATGAACAAAACAGCTGATGTCTTGTGGGTAGTGCTTGTAGCTTACCTCTCAGAGTCGGTGGCAGTGTGAAGGAACTCACATTTTCATTGCAAGGCTGAAAACTGTTGGTTGTAATTTGCTTGCTGTTTGAGAAAGTGTGAGAAATAGGTCAGCAAAGCAAACTGAACAAATCACATTTGACAGCCTGCCAGCCTTCTGACTCTCTCATTCTTTTTCTATCTGTAAGTAAGAAAAAGTACTCCAGCGGAGACAAATTTTCCTCTGGAGTAGGAGGAACCTCCTCCATGAGGTGATGTGGAGTAGTGTGAGGACAGACAGCATGACAAAATAATCTGATGTTTTGTGCTGAGTGTTGCGAGCCCAGTATCTGTCAGTAAGTATGCATAACTGCTCCTCAGTGAGGCAGTGTTTACTACTGCATCTGACGTCAGAAATGTACTCCAGAAAAGAAAAGCTCTGGGATAACTCCTGCACAGCAAGTCTTAGAAAGTCAGGTAGATCTTGTTAACAGAATCCAGCATAGAAGACATAATCTTGTGTGTTGGCAACACTGTGTACAACTGTGTACCAGTAGTATGTGTAATCTGCACCATACCTGTTAATGGGGGGTGGAAAGGTAAACCATCTGTAATACTCTGACATCCCTAATTATTATGATCCTTTGGATAGTCCTGCTTGAACATCCAGGATAATGTAAAGGTTCTGCTCCATAGGAATTCACTCATCACATTATTATACGTACTAGTCTAGATTTGTTCAGATTTAATCTGTCCTTTAATTAAGCACTTAAACTGTAGCATTCATACTCCATGATGTCTTTGCACTTCGTATCACCTAGCATGTCTCCCCAGCTCTCCACCATCACTATTTCTCTTAAGCCTTTGGAAGTGGGAGGAGTCTTAATCACAGCTTTATGAGCAGATTTGAAGGGAATGTTATATTTTACCATAAAAGTGCACTGATTCCTGAATATATTTACAAATCTTTAAGTCCTATCTTATTTTTTCAAACTTGTTCCTCCTGTAAGATTAAAAACAATAAGCTCACACATGTAATTTGCTAGTTGCTCTGTAGGCATGTAAAACACATATCTTGTACTTCACCATAGAGGAAACTTATCTTTGTCTAGCCACTTAGTAAGGAACCCTATGAATAATCTGTAGTGGAACCTTCAGTTTAGGGATCAAAGGAAGTGACACATCAGCCCTGGCTGAGACCTCTTCTCTTCCCACTTCTATTCCTGCCAGCTGTTAGTGTTCATTCCATTTTGATTCATATATGCCATTGTTATAATAAATAAAAAAGATAGTACTGTATGCTTTGCTTGGAGTTTTAAAAGGTAGTCATGTAGGAGGTAAAATCATGTTTGAAATGCCGTCATTTCTATTCATTTTGCATCATGTCATGTCTTCACTGCAAATTTAAATGTAAGGTTCTTCTGTAGCCAGTATCATTTATTAAAAAATACTTCCATTTTAACATATTCCTATTTAAAAATATGCACGATGAAAAAAGAAATGTGTATATTTTTATGTAGTTGAAAGCATATGTAGGTAACTTGCCCTCAGGCCCAGCCACTGAGTTTCTGTCCTTGAAACCACAGATCAGTGTGTGTGTGTGTAGTGAATCAGCAACAACAGGGGAATGAGTAGGGAGATAGAATACCTTAGTGTAGTGTTCAGTACAAAGTTAACGCTAGCTGTGAAATACTTTTGTAGTCATTGCTTTCATTGTACTATTGTCTGGTTACTTTGGTTAGTACTTCCAGGTCACTTCTCTGCAAAGGGATATTTGTGGCTAGTGGGCGTACGTTGTTAAAATGAATAAAAAAGATGGAGTACTTATCAGAGGTTTCCTCTGCTGACATGAGGGCTGGCTATGTGATAAGTTCTAAGAAGCCCTTGCCAGATGTCAAAAGTCACCATCAGCACTCATCACTTCAGAGGTGGGGAGACATAATCCCTAGGGATTAAAAATGCAGGTGACCCTCCTCTAGTAGAAGCTGCCCTGTTTGCTGCCTGTCTGCCATTGAGTTTGTCCTATGGAATTCTGCAGTTAAGTATCAATGTTAGTCTGCCATAGCTATTAAAAATGTGTTAAGGGTGATAGATCTAATGATTTACAGTGAAAATAATAATTGAACAGAGGAACATGCTGCCTTTGTCCAGGAAAAAAGGTAATACAAAAGGTTAGATAAATGAAAAGCATTGCTAGGAATAAAACTTTTTACTTAATCAGCCCTAAGTGACTGGGTAGTACAGGCTGATGTGATGGTAATGCAATCAGTGTAATAACAAGCCAGTGAACAAGAACACAGACTGGGTTCAGCTCAAAATTTCTGTGTGTAATAACCCTTTTAGTTTTGTAATCTATATCCTTTGTGGGCACTCTAGATCTTTTTTAGATGCAGTTGTTGGCAATTTTGAGTAATGCTATGGAAAGCCCATATAGTACCTTAGGGTACAAAGCAGTAATGCACCGGTCTGCCTTAACAGCACGTTTATTTATATTTTGTTGACTGGATGAATTGCTCACAGAATGTACCTATAGAGCAGTTATTTCTGGCGGAAGACTCAGTGAACCAGGCTTTACAATAAGTAAGTAAGTAAATAACCAGCTTAACTTAACATGCATCATGCACTGCCCTGTTACCTGCTTAGCACTTCACTGTGTATAACTGTTACCTGTCCTACACTGTCTCTACATATTGCATCTTTTACTTTTATGGATACTTCACAGTCTCTCTGTATGTGCGCAGTCATTCCAACTATTCCAGGGACATGTTTGTTCCAGTTTTGCCCCCTGCATAGAACTGTTTTAACTTTTTAACTGCTATATCTGCCATCTCCCTTCCTCTGTAAAGAGAAGCCACTGACTTTGCGGGCCTTCTTGGTTAAACACAATAAATAAGTAAATACAAAGACGCAGCAAATAAGTCAACTCGTTTAATACATCAAAAACATAGTTCAAAGTGCGTAGCTTCAGTAACATTATATTTTTAAAACTGTGTCAGCAGGGTAACTGCAGCCCTGTTATGTTGTTGTATCTTTCGGCTTTTCCTGGTCAGGGGTCGCCACAGCGGAACTCCGGTCCGCTAATGATTGGCAGTAGATTTTTACGTACCGACTTGCCAGGCCTGACGCACAACCTTCAACGAAGGTACACCCATTCACGCATGTCTCCACACAGAAGACGCTTTAGCTGAGAATCGAGCAGGACAACGTCTTACTGTGAGACGACAACGCTACCGCAGCATAATTGCAGCCCTGTTATGAAGGAGCAATTTGAATTTGTACTTACTTCTTCAGTAAACATCTGTACTAGAGACAGCAGAAACAGTTTGTGAAGATAAAAGGGCTTGAGGTCAGTTTGTTATAGCATAGCTCATGGAATGCAGTGTTGCACTGAAAATATTTCACCAAAGGAGTGCGACTTCACATTTCCTTTTTTCTGTCCTCCTGTATGTAATCTTGTCTGAATTCTGTAAAATCTATGAAGTGCATTATGATTGGGAAGCCAAACCTTGTTAATTGACAGCAGATGTACAGTGCTTATAAATGCCGTCTCACAGTACTCGAGCCATTAATTTACTACTTGGCTGTAGTGACTAGTGTGCAGTTAACATGTTCCCCTTTGTTTTCTTCAAGGTCTCCTCGTTTCTCCCAAATCACATCAATATGTTGTTAAATGAATTGCTGAATCTCAGTTGCTTGTGTGTGTGTGGTGTGTTGCGTTGTGTGTGTGTGTGTGTGTGTGTGTGTGTGTGTGTGTGTGTGTGTGTGTGTGTTGCTAGCACATGTGTTGCAGTGACCTGTCATTCTGTCCAGTGTTTATCCTATGCCTTTAACCCAACAGGTTTTATTGATCTCACAATCCAAACTAGAATAAAGTAGATGTTAAAATGACTGAATGAATGAAAGTCTTAAAAAAAACTGTGTAATTTCAGAAGATAAATTGGTTGCCAAAGGTAGCATTGACTAAGAGAATTCTAGAAATAAGGAATTGATACAATAAATGTTTTACCTTTTTATAAGTTCATAGGTAGGTACAAGGCTATCTGCCCGAGGGCATTTATAAGCCTAGCCAGAGTGTGTCGGCCTTTGCCTCCCCATTGATTAATTAACTGATCCTCTGTCAAGCAGAGCCAATGAAGTGATCCCAGGGGTGTATTTTCTGTTACCCATCCACTTGTCAAGGTTTCTCTTGAAGAGTGTTAGTGAGGGGCTCCACCTGATGTAATTTGGAATTTTGTTCCAAAGCATGGGGAGTCCCTGTGACAGGAATCTCTCCCTCCAGCATGTTCTATTTATTGTTGTGGCGAGGTTTAGCTCACTAGAGCACATGGCTCGCAGTGACTTGGATTTCTTTAGGTGCAGCATGTCCATCAATTCTGACTTGGACATGGCTTTGTAAGTCAGGCAGAGATCACTTCTGAGTAAGCGATATGCCACTGAGTACAGCCGGAGTTTTTTCAGTCAGGCTGCATAGGACATATGTTTGAGACCAGTAATCCTCTTGGTGAGGTACTTTTGTGGTCTTTCCAGCTGTTGGAAGTGTCTTGTGAGGTACATCCCAAATGGAGCATTGTATTCTATGATGGGTCTAATGAGTGACGAGTAGCAGGGCACTATAACCTCTTTATTTCTAGATGCGAACCCTTTAGTAATTAGATGGGATACATAGAAGGATTTCCTAACTACTTTGACAATATGGTTGTCAAAGGAGAGATTACTATCTACCTGGGTCCCCAGATCTCTTATTACCTCTTCTGTATTAAGTGGGCTGCCACCTATGTGGTAATTTGTGGGTGTTTTGTTTTTCCCAAACGGGATGACTATGCATTTTTTGGCATTTAGCTTGAGGCCATGACTTTGACACCAGGTGTCCGTCTCAGTAAGGCCCTTTTTGGAGGATGTCCGTGTCAGCCGGACAGTCAATTATGGCTCCCAGTTTGCAGTCATTGGCGAACTTGGTTAGCAATAGTCCTTCTGTGTTTTTCTGTACTTCTGAGAAGTATATGCCGAACAATAGGGGTCGCAGGACCGAGCCTTGCAGGACACCACTTGTGACTGGTTTAGAGTCGGACTTGGAGCCCGCTATTCTTGCCGTGTGAGTTTTGTCTGTAAGCCAGTTGGCAACCCATCTTGTGACGTAGGGGTTTATGTTCAGGCTGGTGAGTTTTTCTGTAATACCCAAGTGGGGAATGGTGTCGAAAGCCTTGGCGAGGTCAAGGTAGGCTGTGTGAACCACCTTTCCCTCGTCTATGGCCTATCTGTCTAAACTCCTTGGTGCTACAAGAACAATATGCTTAACCATCTGCACCAATAAAAGCAAATGAACAATAATCTCTTCTCACCTACCCAGCATAGTTTCTGGGCCCACCACAGTACCACTGCTGCTCTGCTATAATTTTTAGGCAATGCCAACCCACATAGCAATACTGCCAAACCAGTCTCAGACATTCTTTGGACCTCTCCAAGGCAATCAAGAATGTTCTGCACCTAAAACTAAACTACCTGAGTAATCACACTCAAGCAGTAAGGTTGCAAAACAAATGTTTGGCCTTCCTCCCAGTCTCTGCAAGTGTCCCACAATGGTCCATTATTGGACCACTATTCAACATATGTATAAATAAGCTTTACACTGTCACATCACCGTCCACTATGATTCAATGTGCAGATGTTGATTTGCTCTGCCCCCTCCTTAGGAGAGCTACAGATCATTACTCAGGAATCCTATACAGCAGCAGAACAGTGAGTAAATAATGCCCACTTTACACTTAATGCTAAAAAAAGTAAACTGATCATGTTCCTTTCTAAAACCAGTTCCCAAAAACTCTAATTGTTGTCATAGTTCCTCTGTTTCAATCATTAAACTTGAGCAGTTGCTTGTAGCAACAGCTGATGATGTGTTCAAGTTTGATATTCCCATATGTAATGTCATAAAGAAAACTAAGTAAAGGTTTGGAGCTCAAAACAGAGCCAAACCACTTCTCCCAGGCCTAGGTTGCAAATCTGCTGCACATGATTATCTCCTACCAAAACTCCTATATGCTGCCCCTATCCTCACTAATCTGCACAATAGCTTCTTAGGGAAGCTTGAGCAACTCTATAATAAAATTGCCAAATTCACTGCTAATTTCAATAACAGATCCCATCACTGTATACACTCTCAAAAATAAGCTTGATAGAATTTTCATACTATCTTAAATTTCTTTAGCTAAAAAGAATGCTCATTCATTGCATTACTACGCAGATGAATGCCTTTCCCTGCATACTCTTCTGCCATGGTGTTACCCTAGGAGATCTCTCCAGTCTAAAGATATATTCCCAACTCAACTATCTAAATCCCAGAACTTATTGGAGGATGCTGTCTACTCCAGCTATATCTCCAAGGTATGAAATGCTATACCAACTCCACTTAGGGGGATCGACAATAAGCTTTACTTTAACAGAAACCTCCATACTCCTCTCGTAAATGTTAGGTTATGTCAATTTTCTATCCCAACTGGCTGGCTAAGTACCAACTAATATCCTAGCTACACTTTCTACACACTTACATATTTCTCTGTCCTACTTTTTCTGATTTGTGACTAGTCTTACTCTGTTTATAATCTCTCTGTATCCAACTTTCAAGTTCTCTTCCCCCACAGATGTCTGTATCCCATCTACGTATATAATGGTCAAAGCACTACTTCTTTAGAACCTATGACATTACTACTACGTTGGAATTCTTAATATGTTAAACTGCTTTTGGCATTTACTGACTGATTTTATTGCAGTATTTTTAACTCATAACATGTTAATTATGAAAGTTGTGTTTGTTTTTGTATGTGTGTCTGTGTGTAACTATGACCTATTTTACCTGACACATCTTTAGCCTAAGTTTCATGCTAGCCCATGTATGGGCTATGATGTATTTATAAATATGTTATGTTTATGGACCTTTTCTCCCCAAACCTCTGCCGAAAAAGGGGTCTTGTATGTCTCAGTAGGGCAGTCTTGGTAAAGAAATGCTATAAATAAAAGAAATAACAGGGAGGCAGGCAGTTAAAATGTATTAAACATTTGTTTCTGTGATGTAGTCTGTGTTTTTTTTAAGCAAGCTCACAGTATTTAATTTTAGTGGAGAACAACAGTGATGAATCCCTATTAGCTTAATTGGAAAGTTAGTATTACATCTGCCTACAATAGTAGATACAGTAAAATAAGTCATTGAGCTTTATGCTGTGATTCTGATGTCATACAACATTTAAACAACAACAAAGGACAATGATTCTAATGATTCTTCTTATTTTTTTGATCAAGTACTAGAATGAATTTATGGAATAAGATTAAAAACAATAAGATCAGATGTTGTTTTTGTCACATTTAGAGGAGAACACAGAAAGTAAATTCACTCTGAAACTCCCCAGTGCCTTAGTGCAGGTAATGCAGTTTTAGTTTCTGTAAAGTTCAATAAAATATTTAATTACCATTTTATGCTTGTTGAGCTAGAAGTTGTACTGATCTAAAGTGGCCAGGTCCAAGATTATTACTGTGAAAGCAGCATTCTGATGGATCAAATGCTGTTTGTGAACCTGAGTGTAGACCACCATCTTCATAAGAATGAAGAGATACCATTGTAATGCATAATATGTGCATCCATGTGCCTTCTATGTAAGGGAAAAAAAGGACCCAGAACTGAGCCTGGTAGTATTCCTCAGGTAATATCCAAGGGATAAGATATTGCCAGCATCCATCAGTCAGTTATTTACATGGTTTTAAGTAACTGTAGAACCATTTAAATGCCATGCAAGTAAAACTGAAACAAGCAAGATGTCCTAACAGTAGTTGATAACTATCTGTGTAAGATGTTTTTAGAAACATCCAGGAAAAGTGTACCAGCAGATTGTTTTCAGTCCCCTTAATACATTAGTCATCATTTTAATATCTTTTTTTTCAACTCACACTGTTCATAAGATATGCCAAGCATGCATAAATACGCTTTGCTGTTTAGCAAATGAAAATATCTGCTAAATGCCACCTTTTTTCAGAGTCATGGCCGAGGAACTAGGCAAAAAAGCAGGACTGCAGCAGTTGTAACCAAAGTGTGCTACAGCATAACTGAAAGTCGAGTCACATAAAACAGAATAACTGAATCACTAAATAAGAATACTGACTCAGAGAAGCAGTAAACCACGAAACATCTTCAGATGGGTATGCAAGACACATCTTAGTATTCAAAGTGTGCAGATAACAGCAGAGCAGGAAACAAGGGCTAATGTACATCAGAAGCCACAAAGGCAAATCAACAGTGAGTTCATGAAAACCAGAAGAGAGTGTGGAAAAACACTGTAAAACTATATTACAGTTACACTTCTGTGGTAACAATTCTGAGACAACAGACTAGCTTGGAGGAATGCCTGTAGGGAGATCTTCTTCTTTCGGCTTTTCCCGGATAGGGATCGCCACAGCGGATCACCTGTCCACTCATGATTGGCAGTGGAGTTTTTACAGTCGAAAAAAGCCAAACAAAACTAAGAAAAAACGGTCGAAATGGCAGAAAAAGCACTAACTGTAGGAAACCTGGAATAATCACAGCAATAGCGTATAATAAATTTAATATCCGCTTTCGTCACTAAAACTTCATCAGAAAACAATGAGCATAAGCACAAAACAGTTTAAATACATCAATCAATTAATGCTTCACTCAATCAATTTGCGATGCTTTAAAAAACATTTTAAGTTAACTGCTTCATTTAATCCTGGTGGGAAATCAGAATGCAGTTTAACCTGCCATAAAGTTTCCCGTTGCTCTACATAATTCCTGAAGTCCCCAGCTCTCTTGTCATATCTACAAATTTCCAAAACAGTAAACATAAATCGTAAATTGACTATTTCTAAACATCTTGATATAAGAAGTTTACTTGATTTGTTAATATAAGTGTATTTTTCACATGATTTAGTGTATATTTGTTTATTTGCCTTTAAATTTTAACTTTTTATTTAACCATTTTTGTAATTGATTGAGTGAAGCATTAATTGATTGATGTATTTAAACTGTTTTATGCTTATGCTCATTGTTTTCTGATGAAGTTTTAGTGACGAAAGCGGATATTAAATTTATTATACGCTATTGCTGTGATTATTCCAGGTTTCCTACAGTTGGTGATTTTTCTGCCATTTCGACCGTTTTTTCGGAGTTTTTACAGTGTTGAGTTGCCAGGCTGGCATCAGAGTTCCACAGAAGGCACAAACATGCACGCACACATGCCCAGGGCCAATTTAGAGTGTCCAATCCACCTACAGCATGTCTTTGGGATGTGGGAGGAAACCGGAGCACCCGGAGGAAACCCATGTGACCACAGGGAGGACATGTAGACTGCACAGAAGGCACCCCAGCTGAGGATTGCACCGGGGAGCCTCTTGCTGTGAGGTGGCAATGCTAACCACTGCGGCTGCCCGAATGCCTGTAGGGAGATCACAAAATGAAAAAAAGCACTGGAGCCTAAGTACACCAAGTCTTGTTCATGCAAATTTGAAACTAAGTACAGCTACATTGCTAGGCTGCATTGCAATGGGAGTGAATATGAAAGGCAGAGTTTATCATGCCATTGTGCTGAGTATGGTGTGACTCCACCTGGAAAACTATGTGCAATTCCACAGGCTGTGTGGGACAAGGGGGAATGAAATAGTGCCTGAGGTATGGAGAAGGGTTGCAGAAATGACCGAGGAGTGAAAGAAGAGGAATGACGGAAGAAGCAGAAAGGTGAATAATTTGAGTTCATAGATTAACAATAGGAAAGTTGAGAATGGAAGTAAGAAGGATAGGAACTAAGGAGGATAGGCAGCATGTTAAGGGGAGGTACAAATTAAGATCATTATCTTTGAGTGAAAGAGCACCAGGGTCATGAAATGAATTCCTGGAAGAGTCATGGTGGCTGAATCGTCAAGTGGTTTGAAGGACACATGAGGTGTGAGGGTCATGAAGAGATGGAATGAATACCCGGAAGAGTCGTGGAAGCTGAATTGTCAAGACGTATGAGGGACACATGGGCTGTGAGGGTCATGAGGAGATGGAATGAATACCTGGAAGAGTCGTGGTGCCTGAATCGTCAAGAGGTAGGAGGGACACATGGGCTGTGAGGGTCATGAGATGGAATGAATACCTGGAAGAGTCGTGGTGCCTGAATGGTCAAGAGGTATGAGGGACACATGGGCTGTGAGGGTCATGAGGAGATGGAATGAATACCTGGAAGAGTCGTGGTGCCTGAATCGTCAAGAGGTAGGAGGGACACATGGGCTGTGAGGGCCATAAGGAGAAAGGGGTTTTATAACGGGGGAAGCTGCTCCATTGTGCAACACAACTCATGTTTTGCCATCTGTTAGTATGTATGTATGTACAAAGAAATAACAAAAATGAAACAAATTATAATAAATACATACATTAATACAAAGCGAGGCTGAAAGACACCTATAAAAGTAATGACAGCAGGACAAAGTGCCATCCCCATCTATTAAGCAAGTGCTAGATATTTCTTTTAAACTGCTTCACTTTTGTTAAGGATTTAAATAAATGAAGGCATTAAATACATTGCAGAAAAACAAACAGTCCAGTTTAGTATACTTGCATCTAAACTTGTGAGTGGAAATAATTTAAATATGTCCTAAGAAAAAAATGATTCTACTTCATGTCCCTAGTTTGATTTTATAATACTCAAAAGATTTAAAAGTAATTTAAAGCCTAAAAAAGTAGCTTTCATTGCCAATATAGTTCTCCTTTGAGCTGCTTAAAGTGTCTTAAAACAACTCATGATTGCTTTAAAGAATGGCCACACTGTTAGTCATAATGTATTTTACAATCTGTGTTGATAAACTTCGTGTTTAAGTGCTGAAGAGTTATTGTTTCCAGCTTAATGCTTTGAATCAGGGGATTCTGATTGTCTGTACTATAGGACTGTAGGGATTTTGATTACATTGTAATCTGCATAATAAATACAGTTAAATGATAACTCTCAGTTTTTCGTGAACTTTTCACTATCTGTTTAATAGGGCCAGAAATAGTTCCCAAGATATCAACTTCTGTTATTTGTAATATGAGCTAAATGTGCTTCATACTTCTGAGACTTCAGCATTGTAGCACTGTGTAAATGTACCTAATTAATTAGGGTCATAAACAAGCAGAAAAAATATAATTACTAATTATGCAAGAGCAACTTCACATCTAATTACATTTACTTAGATTGGAGAAAACAGAAACAGACATGAAAGAATGCTTATTCAGATTTTATATGAGACTTGCATATTTTGTCCACTTGAGGAAATGCAAGATGAAATGTTTTAGCATATTTTTGTAATGTAGCATGCATACACACACATCCAAATATATAAATTCATGCATGTATTGATTTTTGTATGAGTTATTTAAGTTATTTAATTTTCTTAGCTGTGGTTGGTCCAACTGTTTTCATTTGAGACCAGATGTATTTGTTAAAGCTAGGAGAAATCCTTAATTTTTCTCTGGACACTAAGGCTTTTCGTGAATATAGAATGAAAGATTTAGGGCTAGCCACCCAGTGGTGGGAACAGTGGCTGTAGATGATGGTCACTGTTGAAGTGATACCCCAACCCCCCTGTACAAAAAACAGGAAAAAGGAGTTGTGGATGGATGGATGGATGGATGGATGGATGGATGGATGGATGGATGGATGGATGGATGGATGGATGGCCATTTGGGGAGCAAACCTGTATGAAAGTATAAGGGAAAAAGAATATTAGAATTTTGGATATTTTTGCTACTGATCTGGGGAAGATATTGTGATATGATTTGTAGATAAAGAATATACAATTAATTCTCATTAATATTTATGCCACAGTAAAAGAAAGAAAGAAAAATTGACCTTAGCTGTTAATTACAGTCTGTTTAGTTATTGATTTTAATGTGCATCGGACGGGAAGGAGGAAAAAAATGGATGTCAGGATCTTGACAGATTTTAAGATAGATGGATGTGTATGCTGTGGAAAATAAAATGTATACATATAAAAGAAGGGGTATTGAGACTGTAATTGATTACTTTGTATTGAATAATTTTTGAACGCTGTGTAAGGTACATTTTAGATGCATATGTTTGGATCAAAGGACTATAATGTTAACTATGTAAATATAGGAGGTATGGGAAGTTTTTTGGAAGTATATAATTATGCTGAATTCTGATATATTAAAACATATAAGTGCATGGCATTGTTATGGCATGATCATATTGCTATGAGAATATTATTTATGATTCTTAGACTGTATGGTAGGAACCCGCGATGGTGGTGCTGCGGTAGCATTGTCGCCTCACAGTAAGATACTGTCCGGTTCGATTCTCAGCTAGAGCGTCTTCTGTGTGGAGACATGCATGAATGGGCGTACCTTCAATGAAGGTTGTGCGTCAGGCCTGGCAAGCCGGTATGTAAAAATCAACTGCCAATCATTTGCGGACTGGAGTTCCGCTGTGGCGACCCCTAACCGGGAAAAGACCAAAGACACAAACAAGACTGTATGGTAGGACACATTTAAAGAAAAGTTGCTTAAGAGAATATAAGTTTGTGAGAAGGTTAAGATGCAGGGAAGAGGTGAGGAAGTATACGGTTATTGATGGAATGTACTGTGATATGGAAACAGATAGAAAGGGTGCACATTTACAAAAGCAATATATTTATAGGTGAAATATGAAAAGAATGGATGGTATGTTTAAAAAAATCAGAACTTTCTATTAAATGTTTGAAAAAGGCAGTACTTCTTTTTTTGGGAAACTGCAGTGGTTTTTGGGAAACTGCGTTGGTGGTGCTGCGGTAGCGTTGTCGCCTCACAGTTAGACGTTGCCCGTTTGATTCTCAGTTAGAGCGTCTTCTGTGTGGCGACATGCGTGAATGGGCGTTCCTTTGTTGAAGGTTGTGTGTTAGGCCCGGCAAGCCAGCACGTAAAAATCTACTGCCAATCATTAGCGGACCGGAGTTCCGCTGTGGTGATCCCTAACCAGGAAAAGCCGAAAGACACAAACAAACATTACGAAGGTTAGTCATGGAACTGAGTGTGTCGGCATTACAAACAGTAAAGTAGTTTATATGCAGAAACATACATGAAAGGTGGTGGAAGGTTTGCATGGTAGACGTAGTGAGAAGTAGTGGATTGGGAGGCATAAGTAGGAAGTCTGTTAGATACCTGTGGATTTTTGCGTTTAGGCTGGACAAAGGAATTAAAGTTCAGAAATTTACAGATACTTGGAAGAATTTAATTTGAATGAGGCATCTGGGATGCCTGGCCTGCCATCTCATTTTTATGTTGTTTTAGAAGACTAGCAAGTCGAAATATTATTTTATGTATTTAGTGATTGTTTTATTAGAGGGAATTCAATAACACCGTTTGCTGGGAGATTAATACAATGTATAAAGAAAAGAGTGACATAAAGCTAGAAACTGGAGACCATTAACATCATTACAAACATCATACATTGTTGACAAGTGTTATGCAGTTTGTAAGAACAGGTTCAGTTTTACCATAATGTGTGCAATCTGAAGTGTGTGGTTCAGGTAAAGAGAAGAAAATAAGTAATATACTTTTTTTCTCAGATAAATTGTAGCTCTTATTAATAAAGGTTTGGATTCTATTATTGTCTCATGTCATGCCAGTAAGGCATTTGATAAAATGTTATCAACAGTTGCTATATATTTCTAGACAACATGATTTTGGGGCACAAGTTAAGTAGGTTTATAGATAATGCTTTTACTAGCAGATAAGAGAGGCTTTCATTAAATGGAGAAGTGGGAAAGAAGATAGAGATTTTAAGTGGCATAATGTAATACTGTTCCTTAAGTCCCTTTTTGTTTGAACTACTTATGGGTGTGACTGCAGTTTGTGTTAATACAACTGAAAGGAGTGAATTTTGTTTTAGGAGATGGTGTAAAAATGCTATTATTGATAAATGCTGCAAGTGACTTTTTGCTGATAAGAGAGAGACAAAATGTAATATCTTTTGCCCAACATGTTAAGAGTTTTTGCTTGGGAGAAAGGAATAATGCTGAATGAACATGAATGCAAGGGATACAGGAAAAAGGGAAAATAGGCAATACAGAGATTTGTGATAAGCATATAGATATGAAAAACAAAAGTTACACAAAAATCACAAGTAAAAATACTGAGTGCTTTTGGTTTTATTCTTAGAACATCAGTATGATAAAGTTCAGTGAATAAAGAAAGTGCTGTGTATTTTAATTACTGCCAGATAATCACAGTGTTATGTACGAAATTCTGCTAGAGAAAATTAAAATAAGTGTAATACTTTGTAGACAAATCTTACAACTAAAGAAAACATTCCAGGACTATTGGTAAGGAATGATTATACCCCTTCTTTAATATCTGGTGACACTGCCATCACTGACCATAGCAGCGACATTCTTCCTTTCCCAAAACAACAAAGGTACCTTTTGGTTCTTCTAGATAAAACTCTCTCTCCTTCTACATTCATGTAGAATCTATTACATCTAAGTTTTATAGTAATTACAAATAGGTTGTAGTATTTTACATTTGCCACTAACTGAGGCCATAACAGCGACTGCAATCAGTGACTTCAGTGACTTACTTCCAGGAATTGAGTATGCTGTATCTATTGTTTCCTCTTTATTAGGTTGTGACGTCCCCTCTCTGGGCCAATAATCAAGGACCCTGAATTCTCACCACTTGGATTGGAAAGGGATGTTCACTTGGAACAAAAATGGATACATGCAGTATTTCCAGATGCAGCTGTCTGCATCAAGCACAATTTCCCTTAAGGGAACACAGGGAACGCACTCAGTCCAGGGGTCTGGATTTCGCTGTCTCCCTTCAGGTCCCCAGTAAGACTCCCTACTAGCACAGCTATAGAATTAAGCCCTCGGCAGAGTGTTCAAACCAAGTTCTCCAGCAGCCTCTCTGTGAAACCAGTGCTTCGTGTCCCTGCTCCAAACAGCTGACACACACACACACACACACACACACACACACACACACACACACACACACACACACACACACACATACACCTGGGAAAGGCTGACACAGATTTACCAGCTATTCCCCTTTCTGCCCAGACTATAAGGTTGTTACACCACCAGCAGGCACCCTAAGGCTCTTGCAACAGTACCCAGTTATACTGAGTGAAATTAATATTAATACAAATGGTAGTCTGACCAACAGCAAGGCTTTCAGGAGTGGCCAGAGCTGTCGCTGAATATATGCAAGTACTCTCAGAAATTAAAATATTCTCTTAAAGATCAGCCACAATGAAAAGTTTTAATATATTTAATAACAGATAAAAAAGGAACATGAAAATACTAAGTATCTATTTACAGTAAACATCAGAGTTTCAGCCACAGGAAATATTAAAATAACACAGACAAATAGATTCACACAGATATAGAGAAACAGTACTTTAACTAATCTCAGTATATTTTCCTGTCTGTTCTAAAGAATTTTTATTCCCTGGTTACTTACTAGAACAAGGCAAGATGAAGTGGGTGAGACATCCTTCTTTGTCAGGTTACAAAAACAGACTGCAGTGAGACTTCAGTCTCATCTAGTATTAAACATAATTTTTGTCCTACATTACAGAATGATATCATATACATCTGGTCTGGTTCCTGTGCTACCACCCTTGGCTAGAAGCTGTCAGGATTTCAATAACACACACACACACACACACACACACACACACACACACACACACACACACACACACACACACACACACACACAACAGCCTTGCTAAGATCTGCTGCAGCTCCTGGAAGTCGTAAAACAATTTCAAACCTTCACCCTTCCGGAGTAGCAATTAGTTCACCCACAAGACAGTGCAGAAAGCTTCCTAGTACAGACTTTTTGTCTCTGGCTGCACTGAGAACTTTAAGATACGATCTCTGTGGCTTAAACCAGGTAATTTAATTTTGAACTATTTTCAAAGTTAGGTGGATTAAGATTAATTTCTCTTCCAGCATCCTCTGTTAAAACATATACATTTAAACAGTTAGGATAATACATGTATATTTATTTTTTGTCCAGCAGGGCACACTGTTGGTACATTTTTAACACAAACAGCTTTACAGATACATTTTTCTACACAAGAATCTGTATGGATCAGTTTGATATACAAATGACATATAATTCTTTACAAAATTCCAGCTAGCTGTGCTGACATATATTACATATCCGCTCTCCTTTTTCTCCTGGCATAGCTGCCAATACCTCACATCATCACACAGGTAATAATAGTGTCTTGTTCCAAACCATGGAGAATAAAATATTGTGATTCATCCAGCTTTCCTCCTCCTATAAACATTACTATGCACTGTGCAAATTAGTTACAAATGTCTAGTATGTCTTCTTTTCTTCTAAACGCTCCCATCCATAAACTACTGAATGAAGGGTTATGTCTTCTGCTTGACAGTAAACTAGAAGTGCTCGATTCCTCATATACCCTCAGCAAACATTCCTCACAAACTTTATAGATGTTCTTTCACTCATTACTTGTGAAAAAAATCCTTCTATAGATCGGCACCTGCTACCTGGAACAGTTTACCACCTGAAATTACAACTATATATAATTTCCAATGTTTTAAGAAAAAAAGAGTATATTTGACAGAATAAATGTACTTGTTTTAGGAAAATATGTCAGTGCTATGTAAATAGTATGTATATAGCTACATTCTTTCTTCACTATACTTCTTCTGCCATTGCAACAGTCTGTTCTCTACCTGTAAAATTGCTTGTATTTTCTCACCATACCTATTTGTTTACCCTCATCATTACTTTTACATCTTCTATGTTTTTTTTATTTGTACATCTTTCTTCTTTTTTATTGTTTGTACAGCCATTTATTTAAATCATTTAGTTAATGTAATTGTTCTGTAAATGGAATTTTGCACAGTCTGCTTTCCATATATTTTATGAAATTGTTGTTTGTTTTGTCTGTGTTATATTTCAGTATGATTGTGTTTGTAATGTACTTGACAAATGGCTGGGGGATCTGGCTGAAAAGTGTCTTGTACCAGCCTACCTGTCTGATTAATAAACATAAATGTTGTTGTTGTTGTGTCTTTCGGCTTTTCCCGGTTAGGGGTCGCCACAGTGGAACTCCGGTCTGCTAATGATTGGCAGTAGATTTTTACTTGCCGAGTTGCCAGCCCTGACGCACAACCTTCAACGAAAATAAATACATTAATATGTCCTTCTAGAAATTCAGCTTCCCTCATGTTTCTCAAAAATCATCATTTCCTTTCTTCTTTGTGTCAGATTACAGCTTTTTGCTCCTAGTGCAGTTGAACTGGGAGACAAACTTAATAAGATTTAGAATGCATAACTGCACGAGAGATTTATTTTATTTATTTTTACATTTGTTAACCGGGTTAGTCCAAATGGGCCCAGAGAGCCCTTTTTCAGTGCAGATCGAAGGAGAAAAGCTCCAGGAAAGTAATTTAAAAATAAGAAAAAAACTAACAATTCAAGTTGTAAGATACTTAACAGTACAAAAACAGAGAGAAAAATAAAATATGAATATATATAAGCAAAAGTACAGTATTTTGAGAATGCAGTAGCAATATGTTTAAGAAAATTTGTTGATCCACACTTCATAATAGCTCATTGCTTTATATATGCCTTCTACCAAGCAGAAAGTGCAGGAATATGTAAAACACACATAAGTGCATATTGGCTTGTGTGTGTTTGCACCACTTCATTTACATGGAGGGGGGGGGTTGTGCTCCTCACATTCCTTCTTAAATACGTACACACTAACTTTGCAGTCACACACCTGCAGCTACAGTGTGATACCATACAAAGAGTCAGTCACATCATAGTTCGCTTCATCAACAGTGTCCTTCTAATGCAGTCAACTAAAAAGGCATCCAAATCTCAGATAAAGTAAATGCATAGTCTCCCCACTACACTGCAAATGTATGTCAGTGTGTGTGTGTATGCTTGTGTGTGTATATGTATGTGTGTATGCTTGTGTGTGTATGTGTATGTGTGTATGCTTGTGTGTGTGTGTGTGTGTGTGTGTGTGTGTGTGTGTGTGTGTATGCTTGTGGTGTGTACGTGTGTATGCTTGTGTGTGTGTACGTGTGCATGCTTGTGTGTGTGAGTACGTGTGCATGCGTGTATGTGTGTGTATGTGTGCATGCTTCTGTTTGTGTATGTGTGCATGCTTCTGTTTGTGTGTATGTTTGTGTATGTGTGTGTGCATGTATGTTTGTGTGTGTGCATGTATGTTTGTGTGTGTGCATGTTTGTGTGTGTGTGTATATGTGTGTGTGTGTTTTTGTGTGTGTGTTTGTGTGTATGTTTGTGTGTATGTGTGCATGCTTGTGTGTGCATGTGTATATGTGTATGTTTGTGTGTGTATGTGTGCATGCTTGTGTGTGAGTGTGTGTATATTTGTGTTTCTGTATGTGTGCATGCTTGTGTTTGTGTGTGTGTGTGTATGTTTGTGTGTGTGTGTGTGCATGCTTGTGTGTGTGTGTGTGTGTGTGTGTGTGTGTGTGTGTGTGTGTGTGTGTGTGTGTGTATATGTGTGTGTGTTTGTGTATGTGTGCATGCTTGTGTGTGTGCATGTGTGTATGTTTGTGTGTTTGTGTATGTGTGCATGCTTGTGTGTGTATGTTTGTGTGTGTGTCTGTGTATGTGTGCATGCTTGTGTGTGTATGTTTCTGTGTGTGTCTGTGTATGTGTGCATGTTTGTGTGTGTATGTTTGTATGCTTGTGTGTGTGTATGTGTGTGCATGCTTGTGTGTTTGTGTATATGTGTGTGTGTGTGTGTGTGTGTTTTTGTATGCGTGTGTGTGTATGTGTGCATGCTTGTGTGTGTGTGTGTGTGTGTCTGTCTGTATACAAACCCCCCTTTCCTTTTTCTTTTTCTTCTTTTTGTGTTGCTGGTTTCTATAGCTGCCTTGTCTCTTTATAAAGATATACCGGTTTACATTGCTTTCCATCTTCATTTTTTTGTCCACTATTTTCTATGCACCATCTTTTTTGGAGAATGCTATTATGTAATCTGTACTGACCCCTTTAAGATACCATATCCTTGACCCCCACCCCACTTTCATTTGAAAATACATACTGAGATGTCTTCCATCTCTTTGTAAGACGTGCTGTTGCCCTTGTAAAGTTGCCTCTTTATTAAACTAGCTGCAGTCTATGCCCTTCCTATGGCATGTTGTTATATTACTTCATATTGTGTGAAATATTACTAATCAACAGCATACTAGCATTACTGTCTCTCTAGTTTCTACTTATTCTGTATTTCTCTTTCCTCTATGTACTCCATTCTGTTGTTCTGTCTAGTTGCTTTCTTACACTTGCCTGGCTGATTTTATGGCTTCTGACATATTTTGTCAAGATATTTGCCTTGTTTGTTAGTAAGAACATTGCAGAATTATGTCTCTTTATATTAAAGATAGTTGTTTTGAAAGCTGAATGAGAAGGCTAGGAGCTTCTGCTTGAGTAGTCTTTAGATAAACAGTTTTCTTTTCACCTTACAGTTGGGTACTCTAAAATGGAAGAAAACATTTTTACCTATAATTCCCAATGTAAAACCCAGAAGGCCTTGATAATATGCTCTTAAATGAGTAGATGTAAACAAAAAATATAGTGTTCGCTCTTTGAAGCAGCAGAGTCAAAAGTATGATGCTGTTGAATAAGATGGCGCATATGATGCTATGAATAAGATGGCGCAGTGGTGCAGCGGTAGCGTTGTCGCCTCACAGCAAGAGGTTCTCCGTTTCGATTCTCAGCAGGGGTGCCTTCTGTGCAGAGTCTGCATGTCCTCCCTGTGTTCGTGTGGGTTTCCTCCGGGTGCTCCGGTTTCCTCCCACGTCACAAATACATGCATCTAGAACATTTCTCCCCAGGCCTCCACTGAAAATTGGCTTCATTCCAAGTCAGACTTTCCCGGTAAACAAATGTTAAATAAATAAAAATAAATAAATAAATGATAAGTTGCCAACTAGAAAGAGATAGCTAGGACACTGTCTCAGGTCAGACCAAATGTGTGAGACTCTATTCTGTAAAACTGAAAATGGAAACTCTTAAGTGTCATCAAGGATGACAAGTCCATGCTTCTGTTTTATTTATTTTTTTTTTATTTCAATTTTGAAAGATGTAAATTTTGGGAGACTCAAAGGCAATAGTTTTAAACAAATGATACTAACTGAAGATGTGTCTAATTTATTTTACATACAGATAATTTTCCAATGAAAGGATTTGCAAATGAAATTTGTTAGAATTCATTTGCAGTCTTAAGTAAGGACTGGATAGAAAAATGTATCTAGTAACATATATTTTAAAATGCATCAAAACTGTAGAAAAAATTCTAAAAAAAAGATTTCTTTGAACATGTTGCTGTATGTATTTGTAATCTATATTTGAAGTGTGTACATTTTTTTGTACTGAAACTTGGTATCTTAAGCAAAATCTGCTGCAGATAGAATTCTTATTTTATATGACCTACAGTTTGGTGGTCTTTTGATAATGAGCCCACTCATAAATAATAACAGAGTAACAGACTATGCAAACGTTCACCAAAAACGCAACTACTTTTTTGCATTAAATAGTTATTTCATGGTGCATAGTATCTGTGATGTCCTGTGTTCGAAGGTTTGATTTGGTTTGTGACAGTGAACTGCAGAAGTCTAAGGGCTAGACTAGATTCTTGGGAAAGTAAATTTAGCACCCATGAGGTGTGTGTGCATGCGTGTGCATGACCCAAGTTAAGGTACAAATCACAGTGTGGTGCTGATGAGGTGGCATTGTTGTTGCAGTGACATTAGTACTGTTTACTGATTGAACTAGACTCTTGGGCATGCTGATTAGTGTATTGCAGTAAGCAGCTGTGAATATGACTAAAACCTGACCAGTTTAGGGACAGTGCTCACTTCTGGTTATCTCTCTCTCTCCACATATATAATGATTAGTGGTGTGATCTGAATTTGTCTTTACTGTTATATCTTCTGCACCACTCACTAGGTCTAGTTGATATGTTTAGCTGGGGATTATGTAGAATAGCAGAGTGTAGTGGTACAGAGCTGTCATACAGGTGCGCTCTGATAACATTCCTGTTATGGAGTTAAAGTAACATGTATTTGGTGAATGAATGGACCGCATTATGTAATACCAGAACACCCTGCAATCACTGCACCATTTGTGGTAAAAGATTAAAACTGATAATATACACTTGACTCTCAGAATAGTTTATTTAATGTAAAATAAAGAGCGATAGTGTTTTTATTAGATTTAGCTTGCATAAGTGGGTACTTCCAATGAGAATGCATATGTTTTTTTTTACTTCCTTGCTTTTACAGTGTGATATATCACACTGTATGCAAAATATCAATGAAAATAACTCGGGGGGGGGGGGGAAATGATATTTGGATGAAAGAATTTTACAGGATAATTCTTTATAAAAAAAATCTAAGAAATCAGCTATACAGTGGCACTTACCATGCAAGCATCAGAAATATTGGATAGTAAAAGTCATAAGTCATTGTCACTGTATAAACAACTTAGTAACATTATTAGACTAAAGGACAACAGATTCTGGAGATGCTACCGAATAAAGTAAACTTATTAAACTTAGAATTCTTATGATGCACAGACTGAGCTTTCTTAGTCTCTGAAAACGTTTTCTTACCTAAACATTTTCTGTATGCAGTAAGCATAACCTTTCTATCTTCTCTGCATGATGTACTTCTTCCTTGGAGACTTTCTTTGATGCCAAAGATTAAAGTAAGTCTGCAGTCTCTCTCTCAACCATCACTACTTCTATGCTTCGATCACTGATGTTTTGAAATCATAGCTACTTACTGCAAAGCATGTATGCAGAGTTTTGGTCACAGTGTTAAAATATTAGTAGCAATTTCTCCATAATTCATTTTATCAGACATAAAATTTTAATAAGCAACGGTTTTGACAAATCCTGGCTTGCTGCTATGAACAAATCTAAAGTATGCGTCGTCATGGAGTTTATCATCTGTTTTGAAAACTTTTGCCTTTTAGTGTTAAGAGAAAATGTTTTGAAACAAATGGAAATGTCTGCTGGAGGCAGATTTCTAATTTTATTTGACCTACAGTGAGCACAGAGTTGCTAATAGTTATTTTGGGATGTCAGTATCCCCTTGAATGAGACCAATAGACTTTGAATCTTATAAACATTTGTATTGGTGTGTTTTTGTTTCTTTTATAAAATTTTGTGTACTTTGTGGTTCAACATTTCAGTTCTGAAATAAACTAAAAATGCTGGAATTACCTTTGTAGTTGACTTTGAGAATTGAATGAGTTGGCCATCATGAGCAGAGATTTGACATCTATTGATATCCCATTTGATCACAAACCATAAACCTTTCCCCTTGGCCAGTATTTGCTTGATTCATAAAGATCTACTGGTTCAGTCTGTTCTTCTTTGTTACTTCAGGTAACTTTTTCATTACCTTATATTTGATAATGTATTACAGGAAAGTGATCATTACTAATTCATAAGGTGGCATGGATGGGATAACAGTTTGGTCAGTGTATTTAGTACTAAAGCCAGAAAATGCATCGAAATTAATTTCCTTCACTTATATCTGTTAAGAATAATTTCTGTCTTTGGAGATGGCAAGTAGGTGGTAGCATACTTAGTCAGTCTCTGTGTAACTCCACCCTGTAAAAGTATTTTTATCATATTTTCTACTCTCTGGGCATTAGCAGAGCAAATAAATTACTTGTGAGATTAGGTGACATTGAAAACCACTGAAATATAGTCAAGTAATGTAACTGCAGCCAAAAGGAACGCTTAAATTTCAATGTTTCTTCATTAGTAGTGGTATTGAAAACATTGTAATTATAGTGTTCCATGTGGAGGATAAAAAACACATACAGAAACTCACAGAGCTGAAAGTACTGTGAAATCTTACTAAAAAAATCCGTTTGTGTTATAACACTATGGCACCTACCCATTTCTGTTATCTTTGTAACTACCTCATCTGGAATTTTCTTCAGGTGACTGTACTGGGGAGATTGTGTTTTCAGAGATCCTAAATGGACCATTATTCAAAAGCAAAATAAATGTATTAATACTTGAAAATTTTCACCAGGTGACTGCTGTTTTTATTCTCAAATAAGTGTAATGACAAAAGTTTTAGCAGCTTTGAATTACAGTAAACAGGCACAACCAACATTTCCACCTCAGTCAATAAAAAGCTGCATGCAGGTGCTCATGAACTATTTGATCTAATTACGTCTGTAATAAAAAAGCAGTGTACACTACTTGTATACAACAGTTTATTATCTTTAGAATAATGTTAGAGAATTCAAGAATGTATTAGCTGCACTAAAAAAAAATGCTTTGGTGAGTTTGAATCTAGACTATCTATTCTAGATGAGCACTGTAATTCCATGGCTCTGAAGTTAACCTTTGTAAGTGGGGACAGATGAACTGCTTAAAGCACCAACCTTGGCATTTGGAGGCAGAGAAATAAAATTATTTGTGGCTTATGGAAATAATATACCTAACAAAACATTAACCAAGTAGTCCGTTATTATTTACTCAAGTGGCAGCTCTCTCCTAATATGTAATAGAGCAAGTACACAGGTTACTACGCCACATGAAGTTGGTGAGTCTAGTCGGTATATTTAAAGTGAGGCTAGCAGCAAAGAAGTTGGGTACAATCTCCTGGAACTGCTTTAAGTTTAAAACTGGTCCTGATTTACTGCAAGACGTAAGGCAAATGAGAACAAAGATGGCCCCAAACTTTCATAAATTAGTCTATAAATGTCTTGCCCTGCAACTATGACATCATCATTGAAAGGGACCATTTACAAGACACGAAAAGATGAACAGCTGTCACAAGCATGTTATAGGTTATTCAAGTAAGTATTGCCAGAATGCTTCCTTTTTACTGTTTCACAGATATTTATCCTTTGGAAATGGACGGGATTTTCTAACTTTGGCCAGTCACTTGTAGTTGGAAAAATACTTGGAATGTTTTTATTACAAACTAGTGTAGAAAGAGTTAACTAGAAAACAGTCAGGGACAGTTGACATAAATTGGTACTATACCTTTCAACTGACCACTGCTACTTCTGTTTAACTTGACTGCCTTGCTGGTTTTTGACCTACTAACCCAGACCGGATCCACCATTCCATACTTGACATTAGTAACTGAATATAGTAACTGTATTCCTACTGTAATCAGTTATGTAAAAAATAAGTGCTTTTTGTGCAAACACACATTGAAGAATTCTTCAAATTCATCTACCTGGCAACTGTATTTTAAATAGAATTTATTTATTTATTAATTGACATTTGTTTACCGGGAAAGTCCACTGGGCCGAGAGAACCCATTTGCAGTGGAGACCCTGGGAGAAAAGCTGCAACAGGCAGTTTGTATAGTGGTACAAAAATTCAAAAATGGATAGCACAATATACACTGTGTAAGCAAAATGGAACAGTATTAAAACAACAAAACAGAAGCACTATACCCATACAATATGTACGGATAATACAGTTTAAGGGTACATACTAGTATAATGGTAAAAAATTCAAAATGGATAGTACATACAAGCAGTGTTAGAAAATGGAGCAATATTAAACAAAAGCAGAATAGAAAGGCTATACTCATGGAATATTTACAGATAATACAGTTTTAAGGGTACATACTAAACATGTAGACATTTTGGTGAGTATTTTAATGATATAAGCAGTTCTATAGAAATATTTACAAGGTAAACTAAGAGCAGCAATCAGAACAAATGATGGAGAGCAGAGTGGAAATAAGTTATTAACAAACAGTTAGAAATCACTGGATAGCGAGTTAGGATTAGAAAAATCCCATGTGCTTATTAAGTAGTGATGAAGGAAGATATGACGAGGAGAGGATGTAAGGTAAATATAACTTAGGGTGTGGGACTCAGGTTATATATGCGTGGGAGTTAAGACATCTGCAGTTCCACAGGGTGGAGAGGTGTTGCCGCAGTGATTTTTTGAAGGAGGAGATATTGCTGGTGGTTCTGGTAGCGACTGGGAGAGAATTCCATAGCTTGGCCATAGTGAAAGAATAGAGCATATCACCAGAAGAATGATTTATAATTATTAGCTAAGGGACCATTTAAGGTCATTTTAACATCTGTGTTGGTTAATGTTATATAGATTATATAGGAATACTTTTTGCTGGATGATTTTTCTCAATAGAAGTTTTGTACACTGAAGAGCAAAGTATTTCATATGTGCGTCCTTGCTGTTTATAATTGTTTCATTAAATGTATGATGAAGACGGAACTTCTTGTGCACCACTCAGATGGCATTTTTCTCTAGATGGTGACTGCTTTATTTTAAATTTAATAACAATTTAGGTAATGACAGGATATCAACAATATGTTATAATTCTGAATCTTGTAAGAATGAGCCCCAGAACTACAGCAAAATATATGAAAATAGAGCCGAACAGTGAATGTCAACATTGCTGTTCCCATTTTAAATTGTTTATGGTAGGGTATCCTCCAATGTAGGAGGTTACAAAATTTTCTTGATAGTATTTTTTTTTTTTTTTTTTTTTTTTTTTTTTTAGAAGTGTAGGGTTTCCAGTTTTCTTTTGGAATACCGGCCAGAAATGATTATTGCATTTTTGTACAAAGTTTGATCAAAGGTTATATTGTGTCATGTGCTGGTCTTGGATGCTCAGGTAGAGAGTTTGACAAAATACTCTTGTTTATAGATTCTATGGAAGCTTAATTCTGATATAGTACTACAATAAATTATTAAATAACTATCTGAATGAAATCAGATTATTGTAATACGTGGCAGGTATCAGTCACAACCTATGAGTAATTTTTGGAAAGTGTCACAGTGTCTGTTGATACTGGTTATGTCCTGTGAGCACCTTTATTAGAGTCAGGAAACTAATATCTGACTGCTTATTAGAAGGGCGTGATAACATCATACTTGACCACCATGTAACTAATATTTAAAAAAAGATCATTGATGGTGACTGAAATGCCAGCATATAACTGTGAAACTGAAAAATTTCATCCATTGCACTGCTGGATTGCATGTATTTATGACAACTTGACACAACTTGTAACATTACTAAAATTTGCTGATGTGATTTGCAGCACTGGATATGACAGCATTACTCTAGAATCTATGAAGAATTAACTTTGGTTCAGTAACCGTGCTCAGCAGTCAGTTTAACACTGGTTATTCGCATACTGATGACTTTGGTTCAGTAACTGTGCTCAGCAGTCAGTTTAACACTGGCTGTTCATTTACTGATGACTTTGGTTCAGTAAGCGTGCTCAGCAGTCAGTTTAACACTGGTTATTCGCATACTAGTGACTTTGATGTAGTAACCGTGCTCAGCAGTCAAACACTGGCTGTTCATGTACTGAAGACTTTGGTTCAGTAACTGTGCTCAACGGTCAGTTTAACACTGGCTATTCCTGTACTGATGACTTTGGTTCAGTGACCATGTTCAGCAGTCAGTTTAACACTGGCTGTTCGTGTGCTGATGACTTTGGTTCAGTGACACTATGTTCAGCAGTCAGTTTAACACTGGCTATTCGAGTACTAATGACTTTGGTTCAGTAACTATGCTCAGCGGTCAGTCTAACACTGGCTGTTCATGTACTGATGACTTTGGTTCATTGACCATGTTCAGCAGTCAGTTTAACACTGGCTGTTCGTGTACAGATGATTTTGGTTCAGTGACTATGTTCAGCAGTCAGTTTAATACTGGGTGTTCGCGTACTGATGACTTTGGTTCAGTAACTGTGCTCAGCAGTCAGTTTAACACTGGCTGTTCATGTACTGATGACTTTGGTTCAGTGACCATGTTCAGCAGTCAGTTTAACACTGGCTGTTCCTGTACTGATGACTTTGGTTCAGTGACTATGTTCAGCAGTCAGTTTAATACTGGGTGTTTGCGTACTGATGGCTTTGGTTCAGTAACTGTACTCAGCAGTTAGTTTAACACTGGCTGTTCATGTACTGAAGACTTTGGTTCAGTGGCCATGTTCAGCAGTCAGTTTAACACTGGGTGGTCGTGTACTGATGACTTTGGTTCAGTGACTATGTTCAGTAGTCGGTTTAATACTGGGTGTTCGTGTACTGATGACTTTGGTTCAGTGACCATGTTCAGCAGTCAGTTTAACACTGGGTGGTCGTGTACTGATGACTTTGGTTCAGTGACTATGTTCAGCAGTCGGTTTAATACTGGGTGTTCGCATACTGATGACTTTGGTTCAGTGACCATGTTCAGCAGTCAGTTTAATACTGGGTGTTCGCATACTGATGACTTTGGTTCAGTGACCATGTTCAGCAGTCAGTTTAACACTGGGTGGTCGTGTACTGAGGCCTGTTATGCCCTATATAGTCAGATTGATACTGGCTGAACTTGTGTTGCTGCCTCTTACTTTAACTGATTTTAAATTCTAGGATAAAAGTAAAAACTCCACAGATTACATCGGGGGACTATTGGGACTTGGTCTTTCCTTATTAGAAACTCAAGAGTGCTGTGCAGAAATCAATGTTTTTGCTGTAAGATATTAATACAGAATACATGTTTGATCATAGTTCTGTTTTTCAAAAGCTGGTATGACCAGCCACTGTGTCAGTTATATAGATTTAACAATCTCATATTAAATCTGCCCTTTGTCCACTTTTTTTTAAAGCCCACTCCATTAGATTAGACATTTGATTATTCTTAAGGATAGAAGACATTCATTGGTGAATGGTGCATTCCGAAATTTGACATCAGTTCCAGTTACCATGCTCTGTTTTAGCATTTTGTAAGAAAGTAAATTCTTACTTTAAAGTGGACAGTGGCCCACTATAGAGCGATAACACATATACTCATTATTCTTACCATCCGTGAAGTAACAGCTATAAATAATTTAGATGCTTCTGTTGAAGGATGTAAATATTGTGGGAGTCTGAGTTTTGTTAACAGTCCTACTCCTTAGATCTTTCATGCTAGCTGTAGGGGTGATATCTCTCAGCAGTTTATGTTACTGTAAAATGCTCAAGTGTCTCCATAAAATAGCAGCAATGGGCAAATTATGCTGAACAATTCGGTAAAAGACAAAGATTTGTTATGTATGTTTTGGTCTTGTAAAAGTAAGTCAAAAGTGTTTGTTTTCTCATTTTAAAAGGTTTTTATAGTGGTATTGTTATTTCCAAGTAAGATAAAATATATATTTTTCTTTTTGGTATACCTGTGAATAAAATTTTCATAGTGAGATATTTTTGATACATTTAATTTCATCATAGGTGAGTATTTTTTAAGAAAAAGGACTGGTTAAAAGGGGAAGAACTCTTGTCAGTTTATGGAAGCCCTATGTCAAGTCGTAAGTGTTTTTTAAAAGTTTTCCAATAAATTTCTGTCATACATAAGCATGTATCCTAATTTATGAGGCTACCTGACTCAAATTTCCTATGGATGTAAAGCAGTAGATATTCCAGTGATTTACGGTTTAATGAAGAATTATCACAATAAACATTATGTAAGTGTTGCACATAATGTAACTTGTGGTTACTAGAGATTTGTAAATCTGTCAGTTCTAAGGAATATATACTAATATTTATTTACAACTGTTAATGTATAACTCAGCATTATTTGTAGAGCTTATTTCTTCTCCAGAATCTTGGAGTGTATCTTTTCACTGTAATATTTTGTCTTAGAACTGCAGGTCACTTGCCCTCTTACTCTTTTTTGAAGTCCTGCATTATTTTCTGCCATCTGCAGAAAACAATGCAAATCATAAGATTTCTTAATAATAGTAATGTGCACTTTTTCCGATTTTGTTTTGCAATGTTTATATAATCTAGAGAGCATAGAACTGTTGCTCCAAGTTTAGAATTTACATGCAGTGTTGAAGAGTCACCCTAGATCAGCATAACCGTAATTCTGCATTTATGATATGTTTATGTTTCAAAATAGTAAAGGTTCTTCTTTTATACTTTGTGTAGTTCACAATGGGTCTATATCACCACATAGAATGATAATAAGTTTGAACACCCTTTGTTCGAACCTAAAAGTCCAAAAACCCTAAACAGCAAACTCACGGAACAGCGATTTTTTTTCCTAGGGAAAAAAAATTGATGTTCTGTAACTTCGCGGTTTAGGGCTTTCGGACTTTTCGGTTCAAACAAAGGGCATTCGAAGGTATCACCTTTCAATGTGGCGATATAGACCCTTTCACAATTTGAGTAGGATGTTATATGTAAACCTTGGTAATGTAATTAACCTGTTGATTACCTGTAAAAATGTTTTGTCTATTTTTTTATGTATGACAACATTTCTTCAACAAAACTGAGTTAAAAAAATTGCCTTATAAATAAAAATGTAGTTGAGCAGCTGAATATTCTCCTCAGAAGAGAATCCTGCAATTAAAGGTACAGTTTTTAGTCCTCCAATAAATCTATCTTTCTCCATGTAAACAATGTGTGTGTGTGTGTGTGTGTGTGTGTGTGTGTGTGTGTGTGTGTGTGTGTGTGTATGCATGTATGTATGTATATATATATATATATATATATATATATATATATATATATATATGTATAGAGAGAGAGAGATAGTTTCAAGTGAAATATTCAAAAAGAAAACAAGCAGCCCTTCTTATATTTTTTGCATTACGATGAGTTAAGTCATTTTGATTGCCATGATAATCTTTATGTTTTATTGTATTTGTTAAAATGGGAAAGTATCTCAAGGTAGAAATCCCTTTTTATTACAAGCTCAGGGAGAAAAGTTTCGCAATTAGAAAACTGTAAATTAATAATACAAAGAATTACAAATGTCAATAATGGTACAAAAAAAGAAAGCAGAACAAGCAATAAAGGTAATTAGTAATACAAAGGGTGAGTCATAGATATTACAAGCCTGCTCCCTGCATTATTCCTCGCTGTCCGTACTGCTGTTTATTGGTGGTACTTGTCTGTACTGCTGTTTAGTGGTGGTACGATGAATAAGTTGCACATCCTCAGTGGCTTTGTTTTGCTGTCAGGCTGCAGTAATAAATCCATACCACAATTCTTTTATTGTACCTATCGAAATGCCTTTGGCCTTGGTTTTAGGACTGCACTGGTATATTAATTTATTATACTGAATAAATACAGAATAATGCATATTGCAATGCAGCATGTGATATGAACTTTTTATTTCTTAGATGTGTGATAAACAGAAATCCCCAAACAGAGTTCAGATTGCCACATTCCAGGGGACAGAAAAACAGAAAAGAATGCAGATCAGCTTTATTAGTTTATAACATGCCAAAGGAGAGGAAAGAATCTCTCAGCATATACAGCATGTGCAATACTTACATGAAAACTAGTGTAGGAAATTCAGGGACATAATGTTTAATTTGATAAAAGCTAACAGTAACTAATTCCAACATCAGTAAAGATGTAGCATTTATTGTACAGTATATAACTGATACAAAACAATTTGTAAAAAAAAAATACTTTGTTTAACAAGTAAAATTATAATCTTAGCATATAGTAACATTTTACAGATTGTAATAAGTAGCTTTCGAAGATTTTCTTTTAATAATTGGGCTGGTAAAAATGATGAAAACTGTAAGAATTTTCTGTAATGATTGTGACAGTATATTTATCTGTTGTAGTAGTCTGTCCCTTATTTGTACTGATACATTCCAGAAAACAGTATATAAATAAGCTTGTTTTAGAAAGAATAAATTGGTATGTTGTGGTGCTGCGGTAGCATTGTCACCCAACAGTAAGACATTGTCCTGTTCGATTATCAGCTAGAGTGTCTTCTGTGTGGAGACATGCGTGAATGGGCATACCTTCGTTGAAGGTTGTGCGTCAGAGCCGGCAACTCGGCACATAAAAATCTACTGCCAATCATTAGTGGACCAGAGTTCCGCTGTGACGACCCCTAACCGGGAAAAGCCGAAAGACACAACAACATTGTCTGAATTTCAGAGTGTATTTGCCATAGCAGGACTGTATTGTCTCATACTTGGCTTTTATGTTTTATATTGGAACGTCTAAGTAAGATAAGCTTACTCTGAAAGAACTGTATCTGATAATAATATCCAAGGGCCTATTCACAATGCATGGTTGTATTTGTGGTTCTAGGAATGTCATCACAGAGCAAGAAAGGATCAGTCATACATGAAAAAATGAACAGAATATATGTATTATGAAACAGTATATATAGTGTAAGATTTCACCGTTGTGTTTAGTGAAATGACATACAGGATCAAATCAAATAACTTTATACAAATACTGGTGAGGTTGAGGAAAATCTTGATTCTTGATGTGCAAAGTCCTGAGTATAGAAAATCAGAACAAAATAATAGTTCTATAATTTTATTACGCTCTGCAACGTAGCAGTAGAATAAAATGGCACTCTTCCCAGTGCATGCCCCAAGAGCTTGGCTGCATCATGACAAGTGGCAGTTTTTTTTCTTTATCTCTCATTAAAGATGTACATGGAAGGAGAGTTAAGAGAGACAGCACATTGGATATAAAACAAGTACTCTGCATGCATGCTACAGGAAGGGGGTCAGATAACTATGGAGATTTTAGTGTGCTGTGATAAGCATTTAGTTCTAATTGCATATTGCAGGTTTCTGAAATAATTTATGAATGGACAGATTTGAGGGTCAAGTGGTCTGTACCTTTCACCATTTCTGTATTGTGAGTACATGTAAATATTATAGACAAGAAGCCTTTTTGTCTCTAAAGAGCCAGTTTTTCCTTGGGGCTTTTCATAGCATGTCACAGCCCTGAATGACGATTCACCTGCACTTGTCAGCAAAGAGACAAGCAATAAAAATATTAGTAGTTCATAACTGTGTTGCTGGCTTGGAGGATGATATGTACAGTGATTGTTACCTCATTAACAACCAGAACTAAATAACTTTTTAAAGATGTAGAGGATTATGATTGGATCTCCAATTGCAGTATTGTTATTATGTGTTCAAGACATGAATTCCAGGAAATTCACCTCTCAAGCAAAGCTCTTGAGGTGAATGTGGGTATCCATGTCAAAAACATAATAAAAAGTTATTATCAGAGATCCAATCCTAATTCTTTGTAGTGCATGGAGATTTATCTGCTCCGTGTGCTACTAGTTATAGAAAAGTAAAATAAAAAAATGCAAACTGATGTGCTTGCCTTTGAATGCTGATAAAGCAGTGGGGAAGTGGTTTATGTCCTTATATATGCAATGTCTAAGGGAAGCAGTTTGTTCCAAAATAGTGGCTGTAATGTAACAGACAGCAGACAGATACGCAAGTTGAAACAAAGCTGTTTCATGTTCTGTTGCTGCTTTTTACTGGTCAACCC
The DNA here is from genome assembly GCF_019279795.1 of Protopterus annectens. Lineage (NCBI taxonomy): Eukaryota > Metazoa > Chordata > Ceratodontiformes > Protopteridae > Protopterus > Protopterus annectens. The sequence continues at coordinate 121,086,773 of NC_056744.1, read as the reverse complement.
CGTCCGCTTTTAGTGCCTGATGTGATTTTACTAATTGTTAAGCACCTTTCTAAGCATTAAGATTAGGTCTTTCACTAGAGTAGCACTGAATCAGGATGTTATTTAACTGTTATCGGATCATAATTGGAACGCTCCATGCTCTAAAATAAATTATCTATGCAGAAAATTGCCAGTTCCTCAAATATTATAGCAGTAGTCCATACTTTTGAAATATTGTTCTTTGCTAATGTTTCAGTTGTGAAGAGTGCAGTTTCTGACGTCTTCTGAATCTGATTTGCTATTTTTTTTTATTGCTCCAATATTTAAATGTCTGGATAGGAAACATTTTAATTAAGAGAGTTCATGAAATGAAAGTTCACGGCTTGTAGAATGACCAACGCTTTGGAGTAGACTGAGTGTTAACATTCTCTTATTATGTTTAGCAGAATTGTATTAAAATATATTTGCTTTGCTGCTTTATGTCACTGTAATTTTTACATTTTTTAAAGAGCATAGCACACAGTGTATTGACTACCAAGTCTCTCAGTTTTTATGGGTGAAGGTCTGTGCTGAAGGCATTCTTTAATTGCATTTACTTTGATGGGTTACCTTTTAAAGTTATCTGCTTCATTTTAAACTGTTTTAAGACTTGCTCTCTAAAGAGAAAAAATATGTATTAATTATATTTTCATGTATCGTATAGAACCAGCGAATAAATTGGTTATTTATTGTATTCCCATTTGTATATGTTATATGAAATTAACAGGCTGTATTACAGAATACTGTTGTTTAATGTTGTGTCCAGTCTTGCATAGGTAGAATGTACTTAGTCCATTTACTTATATAAAATATATAATAAAGTGTTTCTTCTGTCAGGGTACAGTTAAGCAAACAGTTGAATAAATGTTCCACTGAACCCTTTATCTAACAGCAGTGATACTATTCGGTATAATATTCCGAAAAGTTACACTGTGGGAACTGATATATGTTTGTAGGTAAGTACTAGGCTAGCTGCCCTTGTGGGCCATTTTTAAGATGAGTCAATTTCACTTTTTGTGCTCGAAGAAACCTATCCCACTTGGTCATAGATTGGCCTTACATGGCAGTTCTTTTGTGTCAAGAAGAGGCATAGAGGTACATACATACATACATACATACATACACGTTAAGATTAAAAAACTTAGCAGGTCTCAAATTCTACCATATTCAGTCTCCTTATCTTATAGTCAAGAGCCTACTTGTAGTCAAAACATTCACAGTGTGGTCTTTTATTAGAAATACAGATTGACATTTAGCTAAATTATTGCCGATATTAACATTCTGAACAAAGTTAAAGATATTTTATATACCATCTCCACATAGCACAGTAAACTGGTCCTTTAATAAAAATAAAAATAAAACTGGTGGAAACACATGACTGAGTCATATGGAATGCATAAAACAGTTTTATAGTCGGGCCTTTCACAAGCAGCGGAAGACAGCTTCTTAGGTAACAGTAGTGGAAAGCTGTTTTATATGCTTATTCCTGCCACCCTAAAAGGGAATGGCAAGGCAGTGTGAAGTTTTTCTGCTTGTTGAATAGACAGGATCAGACAAAATAAAGGTTCCATAATGATGATTAGTCAGGAGAAAGCTAAGAGCATGAGAATTTCTTAGATTGTTTAGTTACCCCACCCCATCACTTTAATTACACCTGACAAAAACAGTGGAGTTTTACATGGAAAGAGTTTGTAGCAGCAAAGAATCTCATGAGCTGTCTCTACATATCTCTCAACCTCTTAGTACTAAAAATCTGGACAAAGCCTGGCAAAATGGGGGGACAAAGGCCCAAAAATAGGGACAGATTTTAAATATTGCCCTTATAAAGTTAGAAAGTTGCTAGAATATTGGGACTTCTGTTGACATGCATTTTCTGAATGTTTTGAAGTCTGAAACTCAAATGTATGTCATTATTTAGTGACTTCAGTCCTCAGAGCATCGCAGTAATTTGCCTGAAAATCACAAATTTTATGAGGAACAGACCAAAAATATCAGGCAAAAATTTGGACATTCTATGAAAATCTGGACAGTTAGGTATGGCTGTATATGTTTGTCTTCCATTTGACATTTAATTTCAGTTTTTCAGGCATCTTAGCAATCAAGTGATAGACTTTTGTTTCCATATTCTGTGTCAGAGTTAAAACTGATTTATTTTAAGATGTCTGATTCAATACAGTCTTATATATTAACTAAAATACCATATTTTTCTGTTAAGTAATAGTGGGATCAGGACTCTACCCTGGTTAACAAATTCTAAATAAAATAAAATAAAATAGAATAAAAATACCGTAATATGAATTTAGATTAATGCTTGAGTAAGGGACTTAAATGCCAGCCCATAAAGGGTTCTCTTTCAGCCTTGACTTAGCAGTATAAATTGAATATTTGCTCAGAAATATTAGCAGAAATGATGGAATCATTGTTTACATCTCTGGAAGCTGCAGACAAGGAAACGACAACAGACTGTGTGTATATGTTTGTGTGTGTGTTTATTCAAACTTGACTTGTTAGAGTTGTAAGCATTACATATGTCCTCAACATCAAAGTTTTCATGAAAAATAATGGAAAACATTTCTAGAGTTTTGTAGTGCAGTATAAATTTTGGAAAAATATGAAAAAAAATATAGAAGCTGTGACTACTGGTCAAATGTTGCCTTAGTCATCCATATAAATATGCCTTTTTCAAAATAAAAACTGAATGTTACCTTAACTCTTGAAAACCGAATTTTACAGTACCAATGTGACTAGATCAGCCTGCACTTAATCTGCTCCTTCAACTTTGCCTCTTAAAAAAGCATTACTTATTTTAGTATAGTAGTCATTAAATACAAGTAAGCAAAACCAAAACAACAGCAGTATTTTTATAAGTGGATTTGTTTAATAGTATTAGCGTTATGCATTTAATCATTTCAGGCTGCAGACTTCACCCCAGTTTTTATTTTGCTGAGACAATGATGATATTAAATGTACTTATTAATTCGTGTTGTATTTAAGTCAAGAGTATTTTCTCAACATCAAGGAGCATATTCACCTTTGATGGTTCCAGTTACTCCTTCATAGTTCTAGTGTGAACAGCAGTGATGTTTTATTCAGAAGTATTTTCAGGGTATATTATGCATCCAGTAAAAGCATAGAGTGAATGAAGACTAGGTTAAGTACACTGTAAATAAAACAACTACTTTTTATGATGCATTGAAATTATTAGTTAGATATATTTTTTTTAAACGTGAAGAAACTTCAGTGTTTGGCCATATGTATCAACCTGTGAACACGGAAATCAGTGACAAAGTCCTAATTTCCTTAAAATCATTTGGCCAAAATCAGAGCCAGTTAATTAGCATACAATATTCATATTTAGGGTCATGTGTCTCTTTCAGTTTCTAATAGGTTTGTATATTATTCACCAAAAACGTGTGTGTGTGTGTGTGTGTGTGTGTGTGTGTGTGTGTGTGTGTGTGTGTGTGTGTGTGTGTGCGCGCGCGCGCGCGTGCGTGCCTGTGTCTATCTGTGGTACATCTTTCAGAATGAACTGTTAATTCGGTTTCAGAACTATGTAAGTAACAACCATGTCTGTCTGCTTTGGAGGGTCATTCTCTGACTTCACCATTTTACTGTGTTGTGTACCCCAGGATTCATTTGTTACATCTGTCTGCTCCCTTTTCTTCCTTCAGAAATAATCTTCCTCTAAAGCTACCAAACATTAAAATGATACTTTATGTAGATAACTTTCTGTTGAAAGAGGGAACAAAAAAAAAACAGCAAAATCTTCTACAGAAACAATTCTTTTGATCTGTATCTTTGGTTGAGCAGACATAAACATATTAATTAGAAAAAAAGTGACTTCAGATGTCTCTGAAGGGCTTGTGTCTGCTTCTATTTTACAACTTAATAAACCTCGAGATAACTATTGGGTCCCCATAAAACTGATCCTCATCTCTCATTTTATACCTGCATTGAACTTACCATTAGTAAAGTACACATTATTCTCAGATTGTCATGCAAATTAACTATATCATGTTGATTTTCTAATAAAAGTTAGAACAACTTGCTACAACAAGATTGCCAAGTTTGCTACTGAAGCCTCATATAGGTCACACCACTGTCTATCCCTTAAGAAACTCAACTGGCTTGAGTTGCCTCATATACTTCACTCAATCAACTCTGTATAGCACACAAACTATACTACCTTCCCGAGATGACCCCAGCACTACAGCACCTAATTCAGCCCCACATTCCCTCTAGAGCCTTAAGATCTAGTAACCAGAACCTCATAACTGTCAAACATAAAAACGAAGCTGGTAAGTCCCTCTTAGCCAACACCATTGTCAAAACCTAGAACACACTACCAAGCCAAATAAATTCTATCACCTCCTTTAGTCAATTCAAAAAACTCCTGAAAACCCACCATCTAAGTAACTGGCTATGCTCATGCCACTCACCAGGCTAATCCATAGCAAGAGAATTTGTCAGGGTACAGCTATGTATAAACAGTTTCTCCCCTGAAAGCTTCCAAACCTGTATACATTTACCTTACAAAACTTATAACTGCAAGAGGAAAAAAAAAACGTACCTCTGATTGTCTACTGTAAGAAATGTTAATCACTAACATGATGTCCTGATGTGTATATATGCTATCTATATGTATGTTTGTTAATCACCAGCATGTTGTCCTGATGTGTATATATGCCATATGTATGTTTGTTCTACTTCATTTTACTCTCATGTAATGTATTGTAATGTGGAGCTTTTCTCCCTGGGCCTCTGCTGAAAATGGACCTGTGTCCAGTCGGACTTTCCCGGTAAACAAATGTAAAATAAAAATAAATAAACAGAATCCTACAGCCAAATTCTGGGTATGTAGTACCAATCCTTGTCTTTTGTACTGTTCTAACACTTCTTTACTGTTAAAAAAATTAAAATATGATTTGTCATTTTACAAACAATTTTGATCGGTGGGTGTATCCTCCTTGCTTCCACTAGTACTGTTCCCAGAACTTAATGTTCAGCATTTCTCATTGCCACTTTCTTCTTCAAACTACATAATTTCATTTTCTGTCCATCGCTCACTTCCAGTAAAGTTATCGAATTACCCCTTAGAATACATGTACCTGGATCTGTTACCATTAAGAGACCCTCTTTTCACAACTTGCCCCAGCAGCCTGGAACTCTATTCCCTCTGTCTTTCAAAAGTCTTGAGTCTGCCTTTGGACAAACAGGCTATTAGCAGTCACAGTTCACACCTCCCATTGGAGCTGCTATAGTTCCAGTGTGCTTAATCTAGTCTTCATTCTTGTCAAGTTCTTCTCCTTTATTTCTCCTGGTCTTTCCTTCTTTTCTCTATTAATCACAACTTGTTTTCTTTACCCTTATTGCACTCCAAGACCCTAGTAAATTTACTCAGATGTAACACATTGTTTTATATATGTAACAATGCCCATTGTTTCACACATTGTTATGCTTTTTAATACTTAGCCGTATTCTGTCAACAACCTCTAAACTATTTTGGTACCCGTGGGCCGTGGCTGATATTATTCTACTGCATATCATCTGCATTTGTAATTGCAACATGCATTGCCTGTTACAAATCAATGTTTTCAGTTATGAAATTAATGGTTTCAGTTGTGTTATAGTTTCTATGAACCACATAATGTTTCCTGTAGCCCCTGTCATGGCTGGAGTATGTCTTCCTGTAAGCCCATTCACATGAGCAATAACTGAGTCAAAGAATAATTAAATATGCCATTCAGGATGGCACAAATTTCTGTACAATATTTATTTGGAAAGAAATGTGGTTCTTTGCTGTGTCTTCTTGCCTGAGCTGGTAAACTTTTAATAGTAAGAGGCAAGCAGTACTTTGTTCAGCTAAATGAAGCTGTTAATGTAATGGGTTAAAAAAAATCCACTTGGATATGCTTAAGTGGTAAAGGGGAATGAGAGGTTACTTACTGTGGGTGAAGATATTTTTGGGATGTATGAACACTGTGCATTTCTAAAAGAAGGTGGTGGTTACCTAATGAGCTGTTCTGATTGAGCAAGTAGCAATCAAGCAACTACTGTTTCCTTTATTTTACATTTTAAAGCTCCTTATTTTGGTTGTAGATTCTGTGGCCACAAGTTACTATGTACGTTAGAGACAGAATCTTCTTTTATCATATTTGTGCACTTTTAAAATGCTATCTTAAAACTTCTCAGCTGTATTTCATTATACAGAACAGTCCCACAGCCTTAATCATAAAAATTCTATGTTCCATGTTGTTTCCACTTGGGAAAGTAATCGTGAGGCATATCAACTCACTAATATGACATTTTATAAGTGGTATGAATTGACAGAGTATAACCATGATGTGAGCTTCCTAGTTGGCATTGTTAACAAGTGTTCCACATTTTGTCTGCTTGTTCAACATTGAGAGGGAGAGGCAGTGTTCATCATTCTGGAGATTAGAAGCTATGGCCATTTTTTAATAAAAAAAAAATATATATATATATATATATATATATATATATATATATATATATATATATATATATATACACTGTAGGAATGACTAAGCACAGATAAAATCTTTGTTTCTCCTTTATCCAAATCATTGTTATTCTGAAGGCCTTTGCTTACACGTCATTTTAAACCATTTCAACGTATTAGTAATTTGCAGTGACCTAATGATGCAATATAAAATAAAGAAAAAAACTTGATTGTTAAAATCTGTGAGATCACCCTTTTTTAAAGTACTATTACACCTAACCACACTTCATAGTTCTTATACCATTAAAATGAGCCAGAGAATACAATACAACTTCTCCTTGTCATTTTAACAAATGTAGGAAACTCTAAATTATTCCTGCTTGGTTAATAGTTTTGAGGTAGTTCAGTTAATCACACCTATCAAAATGTTATATGGTGAACATGGCTAGTTAAAACCTGCTGAGCTAACAATAAAGTAAAAAATCAGTGTTTATGTTGGGGTAAGCTTCATGCATCACCACTACCCCTGTGTTTAAACAGATGGTCTGTGTTGAGGAGTAAGAAATCCTTTGGTTCTCTGGCAGAACAAGTATTTTAGGTTCATAGGTAGGTACTAGGCTATCGGCCCAAAGGCCTACGTAAGCCTAGTCAACAAGGCTCCCTTTCTGACTTGCCCATGATTATCCATTATCTGGTACATTATTAACCTTCCTAAATCTTTTCACTGAATCCTACTTCATTTAAGTTTGGATCAATGAGCTGTCCTTCTCTCCTGCTTAACTGGTTAAAAGTTGTCAGTGTGTCTGGTTAGAACAAAATGTTTCCATTAACTGATTCCTTCTTAAGCATCTGTGCCTACTATTGAGTATTTCTGGAGTCCAGTAATGTACTTGTATCTGTAGATCTTTTAGTGTCCTCTTTTGGGGGAGAGAAAATCCTAAAACATGAAAATAAAAACTAAAATGTATTCACACCGTGATGAGCGGCGTACCCCAAGGATCGGTCTTGGGGCCTCTGTTATTCGGGATATACTTCCCTGAGATGCAGGGCAAAATCAGTGGGATATGGCTGACCAGGTTTGCAGATGAATGCAAACTGGATGCGGTCATCAGTTCCCCAAGTGATGTGGACGTTCTCCAAGAGGGTCTGACCCAAACAAATGACTAGTGCTAGAAACATGGCCTCAAGCTAAATGTCGAAAAATGCATCATCATTCCCTTTGGAGAGAGTGATGTCTCCACATATTATCACATTAATAACAATGTCCTAAGCATGTAATCAGTCATGAGGGATTTGGGCACCAAGGTTGATAGCAACCTGACTTTTGACCGCCATTTTGCTTCCATTGTACGGAAAGCTTTCTACATGGCCCACCTCATAAGTAAAGGTATCTCATCCAGGGACAAGGAGGTCATAACATCCCTGTATTCTTCCTTCATAAGGCCAATTATTGACTACAACTCCCCCTTCGACATGTACCTTGCAAAGCACATGCAGCAGCTGGAGAGACCACAGAGGTTCCTCCCCAGAAGAATCCAGGGCCTCAAATATCTACCATACACAAATAGGCTAAAAGCCCTGTCCCTCTGCTCAGATTCATACAGACTCTTCAGAGGTGACCACTGTCTGGCATACAAAGCAATCTCAGACCCCGCTGTGATGGGACTACTGCATATCCGCAAGTCAAGCTTCACTCGAGTAACCCACACGGGTGACCTCAACCTGGTCTGTGACATCAATAGGACTTGTTGGCGGAACAGATTTGTGTCCCATAGACTCCCCCATCTGTGGAATAGACTCCCTCCCCACGTCAAGCAGAGAACCTCATTATCCCATTTCAAGCAGAATCTGGATAACTGGATGGGAAACAGAAAATACACCCCTGGGATTCCACCTGTGTCCCTGCTGGACAGGGGCTTTGGGTGCTGACTTGTCTAAACATCGGCTAAACTCTTGGCGGGGCTTATAAAGGCCTCAGGGCCAATAGCCTAGTGACTTCCTATGATCCTATAGAGATTACATTTAAGTGTGCACTAAAATTGTGCAGCCATGTATATTTGTTTGATGAGGAACAGCGACAAGAGCAATTTTTGGGCCAGAATGAAGCCATAAGTTGTTGTTTTGTACTCACACCTCATGCTGTTGTCCTTACTATCGCTTATCATTAAAATATGTACCCATCAGGTAAACAGAGTGATTATGGAAGTGAGGAGTCAGGCTGATACGTAAATGAGCCAGGGCTCGATGAAAGACTGGTGCACATAATTGGCAGGAAGGAATAGGGCCAAAAAGTACTGGCTCTAAGATATGCCATGAAGTCCAGGAAGTTTTAAATGTTTACCTAGAGGCGTTTGCACAGCAATTTTCCATTCCTACACTGTTCAAAATGTTCTCCTGATAAATGGAAAAATGTTGGAGATGTAGGTAGTGAGCAAGTCACACGGGAACATATATTTTGGGACTGTGGGGGACAGCATCAATTTAAAGTTAATAGGAACAGTAACAGAGAGGGACTCATGATTTACAAAAGAGTTATTTCTGCTAAGGTGGACCAGAAACAAAAGCCAAACATGTAAAAGTTATGCTGACCATGATGATGACAGTGACAAGGAAGGTTATCTGTAGGAAATGGATGCAGAGGGACAAAACTGACACAGCATAGTCAAATTGTTATGGAAGGACAGAAAAATGTGCAGAGATTACAAATGGCAAAGTAGAACGTGGAAATTGTGGGAGAGGATAGAGGAGTGTAATTAGGAATGCTTGGGTGGGAAGCTGGAATAGACCTGACCATCTAGCTGATGAGAAGGGTTGTAGGTCTAGAACCTGATATGGAGAGGGGAACCTACCAAGTTACATGTCCCTGTAAGTAGTTTCTTCTAAAAGTGTTATAATAGGATGATGCAAACTGGAATGCATGTATTATTTGGGGCATGAAACTTGACTTAATTCTCTGTATGATATTTGTGAGACAGGAGGAATGAGATGAGTGGAATATGTATAACAAAATGGAGATGTAAACAAGTAAATAAATCTCAATACTTCTGTTGTAAGTATGATGTGCCTGTCTGAAAACTTATCTTGTACAATAAGAAGCAAAATTATGACTGTAAGAGTGATCTAATGTAAACTTGATGCTGCACTATGCATTAGGTATGTGCCAAAGTATTACTTTGGAATGGTGTAAAGCAAATGCTGTTTTGATAAAAAAAACTTGTATCAAAACAGAAACGTTTAATGTAGCACGTAGCTGATGGTAACTTAGAAAAATCTGTTCATAATCATCATTGTTTATTTATTAAATAGCTGGAGCCCGTTACTGCATCAGAATGTTTTGAAATACAAAATGTACTTTGAATATTTTATGCTTTTAATAACTGCAAAAAAGTACTCATCCTTCAAAATGCTGCCCGTATACACATAAGAAAAGGAGCCATTATTTTCAGCTGTTGAAACTTATAAAATGGCTATTTTAGAGGTGCTTTCCTGTTATATAAGCATGATTGATATAGCCAGTTCTTATTTTCTGTTCCTTGAGTTCTAAAATATGCAAGAGATGCTCAGAAAAATAAATAGTCATTTTTTGAGTATAGTGTGTATGCTTAGCTTCACCTCTGTTTCAGGTATTTTAACCTTTACACTAGCTTTTAGTGGGACTTGCTCCTTCTAATTTCTATTATGGTCAATGCAGTCTAAATGACTGTTGCAAGCACCTTTGCAACTTAACAGTTGATTCCCCTTTCCCAGCTTCAGCAGGTGGTCCACTCCAGCACCACACCAGCTTCTAAATAAGCACCCCACCAGCTTCTAAATAAAGGAATGGCTTTTTAATCGTATCCCAAATCCCTCCTATGACAAGTAAAAGGGATCCTCCTTTGTAACTACAATTACTACACTGTGAACAAGTTTCAGGTGGCTGCCCCATGTAGGTGTCTGAAGCACATGAAGATTTATAGCCTATTTTCTCTCACATGCAAAGCACAACACTTACATGGTCACTGTGCTTTCTCATTTATTTTCCCCTGAATGCTTACCTTTCGCAGAACTACTGTACTTCAGAGAACTCTAGGGTGGGCCTGAGCAAAGCCTTCTGCATTGGAACAGTATATGCCTTCCTGTTAATATGGGCTGTAATCCTACTACCAGTGATAAAGCAGGCTTGAGATTCACTGTTAATTTAAAGACAGAATTATTTTAGAGGGCTAACTGAATCATGAACCCTTGTTGTGGCAATCAGAATGGTATACATTTGCATTCTCTGAAAGTTTTAGCTAAAGAATATCTTCCAGACCAGCTACACTGCTAGGTAATTTAATCCTTACACTGCAAGGTAATTTAATCCTTACATTGCTAGGTAATTTAATCCTTACACTGCTAGGTAATTTAATACATTGCTAGGTAATTTAATCCTTGCATTGCTAGGTAATTTAATCCTTACTGAGTTGGCCTTCTTGATTACGATGTTAAGGAATTACACTAAGCAACTGTTGATATAATGCAGTGACTAAATGCTAGTGAAACAAAGTTCATCCTGTGATGTCATAATGCCCTCTAACACTGGTGTGGGTTCTTGTACTGGTACCTTGTTATCAACTCTGTCTGCATCTGTCAGTGCCTCTGTTATGCCCTTGTTGTTGTCTTTGACATAATGACACAACAGTACTGTATAGTTCTAGGCTATTGGGTGGGATCTCTTTAAAAACAAGGAGTAGAACTCTTACCAAGATGACAGAGCACTCATGCTGTTTCCTGCTTCTACATTTCTTAGTTAGGAGTGCAGTTTAATGATCAGCACATAATCTTTGAATAAAATGTATATGCCTGTTATCATCGTCGTCATATCTGTCATAATGGGGACATACACCAGATCAGTTCTAGGCATGACTTGATGGATAATTACTGCAGCATGTAGTTAGTTCATTTGTATTGACATCCACACTTTTTGTATAACTTTCTTCTAATATTGATTAGAGCAACTAAAGCACGCAATGCAAACCTTGGTCAGTTTTATCTTACTATTCAGGAAATCATACCTCTCAGCTGTACAGATTTTCGCAGAATGTCCAGATTTTTGCCTTATATTTTTGGCTCGTTTTTCATAAAGTTGTGTTTTTCTGACAAATTAGTGGCAAATCATTAAAGACTGAAGTTAGAAAATAATGACAGACATTTGAGTTATAGACTTCATGCCCTTCAGAAAATTCATGCTAATGCAAAACCTGTTATTTTGTCAACTTTCTAAGTTTGTAAGAGCAATATTTAAAAATTGCCCCTATTTTTGGTCCTTTGTCCCACTTTTATTTATGGCTTTGTCCAGATTTCGTGGTCTAAGCAGTTGAGAGGTATGTTCAGGATATCTGCACATTTTGGCTGTAGTGAGCAAGACATGGGCAGTAGTTACTCAGCTGGACACAAGCAACCTGCAAAGTTAAAGAATTTGATTTGGTGTAGCACTTCCCTGACCACTATTGATGGTTCATTTCCATGTCAGCAGTTTCAGTCTCTAAACCATTACTTGTTGTTGACCAATTTGGCCCCACTGGGCTTACTAAGTTTGGATGGGACATGGGGAAACTGCTTAGGCAGATGGGATCTCAGTTTAACATGTCATTTGAAGGGTGTCACCTCAGGAATGTAGCACTCCCCTAAAGCTGCTCTGCAGTGCCAGTAATGGACCATGAATCCAGGTAGCTGGTAGCAATACTACAACAACAACATAAAAAGACTGGCTTCTAATACTTTCTTTTAACAGGCAGCATACTTGCCTTTGGTGCCGGTAGGCCAGAAGCCTGTGTGCTCTATTCCCACTCCAGGTGACTGGATTTCTGACAGTGTACTCCTGAGTGTGTTGTTCTTCGGATCAGATATTAAACTAAGATCCCATCTGCTTGAGTTAGTAGTAGCTCAAGTGAATATAGAAGATTCCATGGCACCTACTGAAAAGAGTAGAGGTCCTTTATTTATATACAAAAATAACTCTTATTTACATCATGTTTACATATTTACAAATATTTACAACTGTACAAATAAATAGATATACATCTATTTACACATATTCATAATTTCCTTTACATCATACTAAATTTTCATCCCTATTAGACCCCACTCCTTTTTGCACAACCGTTACCACTTGATTTTGCGTAATATTGTTGCTAAAATCCATTTACCATTGAACATAATTTCATTTATTCTTTCATTCCATATAACATAAAATAACTTTTTATCCATTCTTTTAACATATTCTTTACTTCTATCTGGATAATGTCTGTATTTAATCATATCCATGCTTATTTTATCCACTTGTTTTATATCTTTGAAAAAATCTTCTTTACATAGTTTTCCCCATAACGTTTTTTACTCGTTTACATTTCAAAAACACGTTTCATAGTTTCTTCTTCTTGCCAATGTACACGTATTCCATCACTTTTCTTTTTATATGGCATATTTCTTTTTACTGGCAATTTATCTATTACCAGTCTCCACAAAAAATCTTGACATTCTACTTTCTGATTACTCCATTTGCTTCTTATTTTTATAGCTTTACTTTTTTATCTATTAGATTTTCCATGGTTTTACATAGTAATGTTTTATCATTACATTTTTAGATCATACATTTTTTCTATATCATCAAGTTTTAATTTTCACAAAAATATTTTTTTCTTGGTAACATATTATTTCTTAATTTATACACTCTTTTTTTTTTTACTCTTTTTTTTTTTTTTTACCATACCCCCAAATTTATCATACTTGTATTTATACAAATTTTATTAGTAATCTCTCATCGTTTTCACTTATCCACTTTAACACTTTGCACAAATTTAATGAAATGGCATATACCACTGGGTTAATTAACCCTTAATCTCCTTCCTCTTCATTTGCATACAAAACTCTTTTTACTGGGTTTAATCTAGAACCCCATGTAAATGAAAACATCTGCAATAATTCCTTTTTGAGTACTGTTGGCACATAAATACACTTGTATGCTGGATTTCCCATCACTACTGAATTTATCAAATACGCCTTTTTTCAGAAAGATAATTTATATGTTCTCCAGAAAAAACAGGTTTGTTTTATTTCTTCTATTGTTTTTTTCCCCATTGAATTCTACTTGCATCTTTATTCCCAAATTTTATACCCAACGCAGAAATTTCATTAATTGTAATATATATAATGCGTAGTAATCCCCTTTGGAAAAAACAGAGTACCCGCAAACTACAACATAGGAGGTAATCCCCTGAAATCTGAAGAAGAAATAAGGGATCTAGGGACCCAAGTAGATAGTCAGCTTTCCTTTGATAACCATGTTGCCAAAGTGGTTAGAAAATCCTTCTATGTGACCCATCTGATCACGAAAGGGTTTGCATCAAGATCTAAGGATGTAATGGTGCCCCTCTACTCTTCCCTCATCAGACCCATTATTGAGTACAATGCACCAATTGGAATGTACCTGGCTAGACATCTCCAGCAGCTGGAGAGACCACAGAGGTACCTAACCAAGAGGATTACTGGCCTCAAACAATTGCCCTATGCAGCACGATTGAAAAAGCTAAGACTGTTCTCTGTTGCATACCGGTTTCTCAGAGGCGATCTCTGTCTAACATACAGAGCCATGTCCAACCCAGAATTGTTGAACATGCTCCATCTTAGCAAAACCAAATCTACTCGAGCTACACGCTCTAGGGATATAAACCTCAACACAACAATGAATAGAACATGCTGGAGGGATAGATTCCTTCAGAGACTTCCCTTACTATGGAACAGGGTCCTGATCTACATAAGACAGAGCCCCTCACTATCACTCTTCAAGAGGAACCTTGATGAGTGGATGGATAACAGAAAGTTCACACTGGGGATCAAACCAGCAGCACTACTAGATAGGGGCCAAGGGTACTAGCTGCTAGTACAAGGGTCTAGGGAACTACTAAAGGGGTGGTGAATACCGCACAACGTGGCTGGGCTAATATATGCCTTTGGGCAGATAGCACAGTACCAACCTGTGAGCCTATATACCCCCTATCTTTATCACATCACCTCAACCTTTACTTTTCTCTTTATTGAAAGCCACCCCCATCAACTCTAGACACTCATTTCTGCAAATTATTACTTTTTTATCCAATTTTTTTTTTTATAATTATTATAACGCCATTTACATATGTTAACAGAACTGGAATTCTTAACCCGTCAGGTGTTATGCACCCCACCTCCTTCATTTTGTGATTTATTTCACATGCTATCACATTCATAACTAATGCAAAGAGTATGCAGCTCATTGGAGAACTTTGTCTTACATCATTCTTCTTATGTACCACTTGGCTTAACCAGCCTTTTACAAGTATTTTTACTTTATTATTACTATACCCTGACATTCATAATTTCCTAACGTATATTATAGTATTTCATTATTACCCATAAGATTTCATGTCCAGTTCTGTCTAATGTCCCTACTAAGGTCTCCTGTCATTATTTTTGCTTCTGCTTTTCTATTCATAATATCATCCTCAATTTCTCTAACTATCATTAATAATTCTTGATAACCCTTCCCCTTTATACTATATGTATATATAATATATATATATATATATATATATATATATATATATACACACACACACACACACACACACACACACACACACACACACATTGTCTTTCATAATTTAATTTTTAATTTCAAATCGCTTGTACATTATTTTTATAAAATCTTATAATCATTATTATTCAATACTAATGGTCTCCACTTTTTTACTTGTCTTCTATCTTCCTTCTTCTGTATGAATTTAAGTATTTCACTACATAATTTTTATACATACAGCCTTTATTTAACCATTCATTCAAAATCTTTATTTTTTTGCCAGTCCCTGGAATTTTTATACATTTCGTACCCCATGCCATTTGATCCTGCAGCCAAATCTATATTTACTTGGCCTAATGCTTTATCTAGCTCATTTAAAGAAAGCTCCTTTTTCAACTCTTTATTCTCTTATTCTAGTAACTTTTTTACTTTCCATGTTTTTTCACTACCTTCTTTTTTTAAAAAAAACATTTATTGTACACATTGTACCGCATTATTCATAATCCTTTTCCTGAGTTCTTTCTGTTTCTTGTTTTACATTTTTTATTGCTCTCATTATGCTATTGTCTTCCTTTACTAATCTAATAAGTTACTTGATAATTCTTCTCTTCTTCCTTGTAAAAAATATCTTTGCTTACATAACAATTCACGTATGTTTTCTTGATTTCTTTCATATAATTCTTTTTCTTTGTGAAAATGCTTTCTATCATTATGTTCTACATTTTCCAATACATCATTTTATGTTCTTTTATATCATATTGCCACTGTAAAAAAAAAAAAAAAACTTTTATAAAATGTTCTCACAGTAATATGATCTTTATAACAGTATTACTAATATCGTTCCTTTTATTCCTTTGCCTATTTTTATATACTTCTTGTTTTTCTTTATCTCTAGCCGTAATGCAACATGATCAGAAAATCATGTTTTGACTACCTTCCCTTCTCTTATAATTAAAACTTCTGATACTGTAAAATAATATATTTCAGTTCTATATATACCCCCTTTGTAAGTCCATGAATTTTTGTCCCAGAGTTTTAACTTACCACATCTTATAACGTCTAACATTTTTCTTATACCATTTCCTTTCTTTTTACGCTTGCCTCAAAATCACAAATAAAGTTTTCTGTTATTATAATATTCATATTTATCGCTACATAGTCTAAAATCTGATGAAATAAACTTTCCCTTTCTTTACATTTAGTATAAGCATGCAGTGTTGCAATTCTGTAAACTTGTTCTTTCCATTTTAAATCTACAGTGGTTTTGCTAAAGTTACATCTAGTATCTTTACTGTATTTCTGCAGAATATGGCTATTCTAGAAAATCTCTCTTTTCCTAAATTCCAGATTATCTTTCCTCCCCATAGTTTGTCTGTTTGTAATCTTTCTTTATTTGTTGAAAATCTTGGGTCTTCTAATATAATTATGTCTACATCACATGTATTACACCACTCCAAAATCCATGTTCTTCTTATGATATTCTTAATACTATTCACATTTACAGAAAGCACTCTAAAATTGTAATTTCCCTTTTCCTTAGATTCATAGTTTCATAAGTTCATAGCTAATTACTAGGCTAGGTTTATTAGTATGCCGTTGGAAGCCTGGCCAGTTTCTCTCCCAAAAGTGAGAATCAAACACTGTACCTTGTGTCTGTGAGTCAAACACCTTAACCATTAAACCAACCACAATCATTAGATGTGTGCATTCTTTTTCATCCATTTCCTTTCTTTTTTGTTTTGTATTTTTTCCCCTTTTAATTTTCTTTAGAAGTGATAATTCAGTGATAATTCTGGTGCTGTTTATTTTGTGGATATGCAGGAGCTCCATCAGTCTGGGGTCTGACAGTGCCTTGTATGCCAGGCATAGATCTCTCCCCACCAGCCTGTAGGAGTGAGAATACAGGGATAGAGCCTTGAGGTAGTCTGCATAGGACATGTTACTTACGCCCATTATTCTTTTAGTGAGGTACCTCTGTGGATGTTCCAGTTGTTGGACATGCCTGATTGGGTACATAGCATAGGGGGCATTGTGCTCAATGATAGGTCTGATGAATGCCAAATACAGTGGAAGACATCTCTCATTCCCTAATGTAGGATTCTAAACTGACATTCAGATTGATTAGTTTACTGTAGTAAATCTTTGTTTTTCATATAAATGTTTCTTTGTTGTTGATTTTTTACTTGTTTTTGTAAATGATAATCTGTAGAACATGTGGAGCTTTTCTCCCCAGGCCTCCACTGAAAACGGGCTACTTAGCTCAGTCGGACAAACGTGGTCAACAAATGTAAAATAAATACATTTTCTGGCTCACTCTGTGTCATCATTTCTTCAAGTAAATCATACCACAACCCTCCCAACTGGAGGGTTGTAATTATATATCCATCATTTGCTGACTTCTCTCCATCAAACAGATTTCTTTGAAACATCTATTCTGAATCCTGCACACATTCTCTGGTCTTAGTATTTGCTTTCTCCTCCATTTGTTTCACCTCTCCATCATCTCCTTCTCTCTCCATCTGCCTCCCTGTTTATCTGGGCCACCTCTGCTCTCGGAACAGAAACAGGAAGTGCTTCTGCAAAATGGGTCCCACTCACAACAATGATGAGTAGGGGAAATTCTCTGATGTCCTGGCCAAATTTCCCCTAGTAGTATAAATGCTACCTCTGCAGGCTCAGGACCAAAATGGCTAGTTGCTTCAGGAGGTCACTACAATTTGGTACTATGGCTCCAATGAGCAGGGTTAACAACAAAGTTGCCCTGGAGTGTACTTGTAGGAAGCTAACGTGAATGAGAGATGCCACACTGAAATCTGTACCTACAGTTGTGGGAGGAATAACAGCACAAGAGAAGAGCATAGAACTTGCTGCAAGAGTTGCTTATTTGCACTTGGGGAGCCCTATGGCAGGCTTTCCTGTTAGCTTTAAGTTGCAGATGGCTCAGTTTTTGAGAAAATTGTTGAAGCTTTAGTGTAGTTTTAAGTCAGTCTTCTATGTAGTCTGAAACATACCTCTGGATAAGAGCTGATATATGATTGGACAAGACTTTAACAGTGAATATGAAAATACATTAATAAGTCTAAAACTTTATTTTCCTGCTGTATGCATCCCCTTTTTGCATACAGGAAAAAGCCATTAAATAAGGTGTAGTCTTTAAGCAGAAATGTGAGGACTTTGATTTTACAAATAGTTTTTCTGTATTTATGATAAGGTGTACCTTGCAATCACCGAGTCACAGCCCCCATTTTATATGTCATGTGATGATCTGAGTAGTAAAGTCATAGTTATGTCTTGTTGGAGGGGATGTCTACCATGTTTCTTATCATCTTTGTAACAGCTGTCCCTCTGAAAACTCAAAAGAGATGATGTACATAATATTAGTCCCTGCTGGAATAGCTAAGGCTATATGGGTTATATCCTGCCAAGGATATAACAGCCAACCAGTTCCAAAGCTTCAGAGTTGACTAAAAGACAAGTTTGGGTGCCAAGACCTTCAAAGCTTTACTGCTGCCGAAGAGTACACTTTTGAGGATCAACAGTCGGCTTGGTGCTGTTCCTTTGCTGAGCAGATAAGTTCCCTTTGGGGAAAAAAAATTCCATTTTCTAAATCTTGTTCATGCTTTATCAATTTTCTCTCCATTAAAGTTGTTTTAAAGGTAGGAGTTTTGTGTTTTAATGGACTGTCATGAGACTGTATCATACTTTTAAGCAGGAGTGCTTTTTTATTGCTAGTTTAAAAGCTGTGTAAGTAAAGTAACTTAAAACCATTTTTTCTGTGGAGAAATTGTGTTTATTTTACTGGGGTTGGCAACCTATTTTAAAATGCTTTTTACTGTGTTATTTTGTGAAAAACATGCTGCTTCTCTTCCCTGGGAAAGAGGCACCATTTTTGGCTTGACCATGGAACAGACTACTATTCTCATGGTAGTTTCTTCTTCTTCCAGCCACAAACAGCTTTTGCCACCACAGCAGGCTAAGCAGTTTGCCTCAGCCACAGATAGGTGACTTTTTTGTGGCCATTTGTTGTACCTCAGACCAGTCATCTTTTACCCCAGAAACTCTAGTGTAGCACCTACAGTCACTATGGACCAGGGTTAGCCATGTCCTATGCGGTTGTTGGGGTCCTCTCAGTGGGCAAAGGAGAGCCACTATTGTCTACTATGGGAAAGAGAATAGGAAAGGCTTCAGTTAGAATGTTGTGCGAATCTGAAGTGGAAACTGGTGCTGTTATTAGTAACATGGTTGGGCCCATTTTTCTTGTCAAAAAGAAACAGAAGACTAAGCATGTGTGTGCTACTCTTCACAGATGTTCTTCATGTTTCACTGTTGTAGTCAGCACACTTGGGTTATCTGCCTGCAAGTAGCCCTCAGTCGCCCCGAATACCAGTGTCTTGGGATTTTTCCTTCGGATGCTGTCATCTCTTCCATGACGTCAGGTCGTCAGGGGTATAAAACATGCAGCCAACGCCATTACATTAGTCTTTCTTGCCGATCAGGAGTCTGAAGCAGAAGCAGTTCGCAAGTGCCGGTTGGCCGCTACCTGAAATTTTCGAGTTTCAAACCTGAAGTCTTTCAAAGCTAAGTACCCCATTGGGGATTCTTTTTTCTTGCTCTAACCGATGTCAGAAAAAATTAACAATTGTCTTGCCTGTGGAAAGCAAATACCTCACAGAGATTTTCATTCTTACTGCGTCACCTTTTTAGGCCCAGACCATGACGTCCCTCGCTGTTGGTTCTGTGCCTTGTTTAATGCCCGAACCATTCATCGTTGGGCTATTTTTGTAGCTAAATTCTTTTGCTCTCGTTCTCCATATTCCAAAATGGCTTCGGTAAGCCATCTGACTACCGATCTTTCAAAAAGGCGCAAACACAAAGACAGACTGCATAGGTCAAAAACTGCCGACGATGCTTCCGCTAAGCTAGTCGCCAGTGTGCCGGTACTCAGTGAGGCGTCTTTGCAGCCCCTGATGCCTGCTTATACAGATTCGCAGGCCTCTGCTGAGACCCATTCGGAGTCCGGTATGCCACGAGATGCTTCTTCGACTATGGAACCTGCAGCTGTCTCTACCTTGGATGGGTTCGGAGCCACTGTGCAGGCACTGGCTTCTGAGAGTGTATTCCGACCTACCGATATTCATATTAAACTGACAACTTCTTTTTCAACTAAAATTACTGAGTTTCTCAGGCTCAGAGTTCACACTATGCCTAGAAAACCGTCGTCCAAAGTGCATGCTGAAGCTCCCATGCCACAAAAACAAATGCTTAGAATGGCTGAAGACCTTATTACTCTAATTAGGGGAAGCCAGGCTTCCCCTGCTAAAAGACAAAGGATTGAATTTCCTTCTGATTCTACAGACCAGGAATCTGATGACTCTGACCTTTCTGATCACCAGGACATACTCTTATCTACTTATGTAGATTCAGATGCAGAGGGATGCAGAGGAATCCATTCCCTCTGCCTCCCCTCCAGAGAATTTTTCTTTCGGTGAAACCTTGCATACCTTAAGAGAGCATTTCCACTGGGAATGCCAGGACTATCCTCCATCCAAATAGAGACTCAGGGAATTATTAGATTTGCCTCAGCACAGGCCTCTAGCTATACCCCCTGTCCTGGATATTGTAGATGTTGTCTTCTTGGAGTCCAGTCTTACTCCTGACACCTTACCACCAGCTCCTAGAAAACCTGACAGGTACTACAGAGTACTTGACTCTCACAAATTTCTCTTTAAGAATCCTACTGCGGATCCAGAGACCATTTCCCAGGGACTTAAAGGCATTTAGGCTACTACAGCCAAAAACCCTACCCCTTCAGACAGGGATTCTAGAGCTTTAGACAGATGGGGTAAGAAGGTATATACCTCTGCAACTCTTGCCATCAGGGCTTTGAATTGCCAGTTTCACATGTTGAAGTACCAGCAACATATTATGGAACTAATTAAACAAAAAATGGTGTTACTTCCAGATTGTGCAGAAAATAAAGATTTACAAGAGTTAATGCATTCTGCAAACCAAGTTAGTAAACGTACTTTGCAGTGTGGGTTTGATGCCTTAGAAGAATCTTGCAGGGCTGCTGTCACTGGGCTGTTCTGAGAAGGCATGCTTGGCTAAAGGAACAAGTCTTGCCTGACCATGTCAAAGCAAAATTACTAGATGCTCCATTAAATTAGGTGTGTTTGTTTGGCACAAAAGCAGAAGAAGTTCTTAAAAAGATGGAAGAAAAAGCTAAGTCTATGTAAACCGTCAAAGATTTCTTACAGGTGTAGCCACCTAGATTCAGTAGGCATTGGCCTTCAAAAAAATGGTCCTTTCCATTTCCTCTCAGGTCTTCTCAGCCCAAACCCAGGGGAAACAGACCACCAAGACTACAGTCTCAGGGTATGTAGAGATCTAAACAATGGAGTGTTTCCACCTCTAAACCAGGGAGTGGTAAGCCACCCCCTTATAGAAAAAGTTCACAATAACTTTCCAATTATCCTTTCCAGCCATGCCCAAATACTTGCACCCCTAGGAGGAAAACTTGCCCTTCATGCAAAAAACTAGATGTCCATTACTCAGGACTGATGGGTTCTAAACATTGTATCCCAGGGATACAGATTCTACTTCCACTCACTACCAACCCCAAGCGGGTTGCCAGACCTTCCTCCAAACCAGTGGGCAGAGGCTCAAAAGCAAGTACTTTCATTTTTCCATGTCAGAGCTATTAAACCTGTTCCAGTAGAACAAAGGGGACAGGGTTTCTACTCCAGACTGTCCCTGGAGCCCAGAAAAGAGAGCTCTTGTTGCCCTATCCTGGAGCTATCACTTCTCAACACCTTTCTGGTGGTTCCAAAAATCAAAATGCTTACACTGCAATAGCTTCTTCCTATGCTAGCCAAGAATGCCTGGTTAGTCACCCTAGACTTATAAGAAGCTTCTCTGCACATCTCCATAAGGGAGTCTTACAGGAAATATCTATATTTCAGGGCAGACTCTATGCACTATCAGTTCTCTTCACTTCCCTTTGGCTTATCTACTGCGTCTAGAGTATTCACAAAATGCCTGGCTCCAACCATTGCATAGTGCAGGCAGTGACATATTCAAATCTGACCATACTTGGATGATTGCCTGATTCAGGCGGACAGTCAGGAATTTCTGCTTTAGCACCTGGCATATGTAAAAAGACTTCTAACTTCACTGGAATACACCATCAATGAAAAGAAATCACAACTGGTGTCCAGCCAACAAATTGTATTCCTGGGAGCAAGCTTGAACACAACTTCCCAGATGGCATTCCTCACTCCAGAAAAGCAGCTCCATTTGACAAACTATTTCAGACTAATGGCCACCAAAACCCAGCTATCTGCAAGGAAAATACTGCAAGCCCTAGGGTTCATGGCCTCATGCATTCTGCTAATTCCATATGCAAGACTGCATATGAGGAAACTTCAGTGGTACTTAAAAAGTCTCTGGTGTCAACATTCTGAGGACCTGGAAACAGTGATTCCTATCATACCTTGTCTAAGGGCAGAGTTCCTTTGGTGGGCAGAAGCATGCAACCACAACAAGGGACTTCCTTTCACTCAACCCCTTGCCGCCCAAACCCTGACAACAGACACATCAGACTATGCATGGGGGGGTTCACATGGCAGGCAAATGCATTCAAGGCAAATGGAGCCCAGAACAAATTCCCCTGCATATCAATCATAAAGAAATGCTAGCTGTACAGAATGCTCTGACAGCCTTCAAATACCTTATCCTTCCAGGACAGCTCCTGATAAAGACAGATAACACCACAGTTATGTGGTACATAACATCCTGAGGGCCCAGTGTTCAGTCTTGACCTGGCTATAGTCACAGTGTGTTTGCAGTTTCCACATTTTCTCTGTGTTTAAGTTTGTGTTCTCTGGGTAATCCAGTTTTCTTTCAATGTCCAGAATTCTGCTGATTGACTAGCTACTTGAAAATGGTCCATAGGTATTGCATTTACCTTTTACCCTGTGGAGTGGGGCATAGTTGAAAGATGTCAGAGAGATAAATGTATTCACCTTGTTAACCAATAAAAAAATAAAATTAAATGTTTTTTTCTCTATTCTTCAGTAACTAAATTCACCGTTATTAAATACATAATATATTGTATAAAATATTATATTACAATACATATAAAAAGCTAACATTTCTACTCTACAAAGGTCATCACAGCACAGATTAAACTTAAAGTTTAATAAATTATAGTATATACATTTTATTCCCTTAGGCCAAATATATTCTACACAGCTAAGAAAACAGCTCATTAAAGAAAGTGTGCTAGCTCAACAAATCCTATTTATTGCCATATATTTTCTCAGCTCTTCTGATTATCTTCCACAGACCAGTAGCCAACAGGCTACACAGTAAATATGATAACTTTTCTCATAGAAAAAAAACAATTCTCATATGCTCACCACTGTATGCTACTAATATACATCTCCTAGCTAACTAATACCTACAACCAAAAAAAAAAGAAAAAAAAGCCAGTGGAAGAACATATATTACAGAAAAACTTAAACCTTCACCTTCAGAAGAGTTACATGCAATAACCAGTTAGCCTGCTGTTGTACAGTGAATTGGAATCTAACCTGGGGCCAGCCTACTACAAGGAAAACAAAAACAAAAAAAGCCGCTTTACTTCATAAATCCTACAAAGAGCATCATATGTGCTCATTCCAGTGCTAGAAGTAGTTGTAAAAAATATACAGAGGGTATGTTATATATTATAGAGATGAGGCTTTAAAAGGATGATAGAATTTCTGTCACTATGTTGTAACTTTATTAGAAAAGAGAGATCAACCAAAAGAACTAGAGGCATGGCAATTTTTTCATGCAAACTACCTTCAGATTAGTGCAAATCAGTCACCGTTCCCACACTTTGAGAATGCTGAGATAATAATTGTAAACATTACAATAAATAAACACAGATTTCTTCATGCAGTAACAATCTGTATAACCCCTAATACTACTACAAATAATAACTTAACTTCTAGAACAGGTTCTCTAATGAATAACATTGCAGTTAAAACATAACATAATTACACTAGGCGACCTGAAAATTCACTGAATGGCCCATAACATTTTCCCCATCTAAACAAACAATTCCCACACATATGACTGTATGGATTCATTGTGCCAGAGCAGAAAAGTCAGCAGGAATACAAAATGTATGAGAGTGGATACTGACTTGTAAACCAAATAACATCAACAGTGCTGGTATTTAATACAGCTTACTTAGTGATCATAATCCCACCTATTCACAATGGAAACATACCAAAATTCATAAACAACTAGTTAGAACTTGGTTCATTCTAAATAAAAAAAATACTTCCAAGAAGATGCAGCCTATTTCAAGAACATATTTGCAGTCCATTTAAACACTTACCTCTTGATGGTTTAGTGGTTTAATGCATCATTACTAAGCATTCCGAATCTGATAGCACCCCAGTGTTAAAAAAAGTGTAAAATGTTGACACACTTCATGGTTACACAGATGACTAAGGAAAATCAGACAAGCACAAAGTAATGCTGAAAACTAAAAGACCTTAGGACTCTATAAGAAAAGATGGTACAAATGATAAATCCATCTGCTTCATCATCTTATATAGCACCCATTCAGATAATCTAACATGATACTATAGTTATAAATACTCTCCTCACACCTAGTAAACAGTCAGCACAACCCATCACCTGATACCAATAATTATAATGTTGCTTGTTCTGTGAATACTCACTTGATACGAATTGCACTACACTAGCATAACAAAAAGATGTAAATGCCTCTACCTACTAAAGTGAATGTAATCATGTTACTCTCATCCTGCATCCAGTATCAATCAACCAAATTAAAAAAAATATCCGGAAAGTAAACCAACCCCTCTAGTATCAGATGACCTTCCACTAGCAAACCTGGTGTTATCTGCTAAAAATCTTGCTGTACCCCATAGCAACACAATGGTTCTGTGAAAGAATGCTATATGCCTAGCACATGGAAACACCCTTAAATAATTCCTTTGTATAAAGGTAGCACATCCTTAGACTTTTCTAATTACAGACAGATAGCTATATTATCTTCTCACTTAAAAAGTGTCTTGAAATATATCCATAAGCAAATACTAAAATAAGTTAATATCTCAAATATAACATTGCTTTCATCATGGACATGCCACAGTAACAGCAGTGCTAACTTTTATCAATAAAGTCAATAGTCACAGGAGTCATGGTCACCTTGGCTCTTCCATTTTATAGAGTTACTAACTGTGATGATGTGAAGTAGTGCCAGCTGTGCCAGAGAGAGTAGGGCAATGCATGTGTAATGTATGCTAGCATAATTAGCTGGAGTCTTGTAAAGAATGTTATGCCATTTGAATGTCAAATTGAATTGTACAGATGCTTGTGTTAAAATTTTATTTGTAAAGTTGCATGTGTTAAAATGTATCAACAGTGGGTCTTGGTGGACAGAAAAGAAATATACATGTATGTCAGACTTTATTGTAAGGGATGAAATACATGCATGTTAACAGATGATGCTGTAAGGGAAGGGCTTAAAAGCTCAGCTCAGCTTACCTTAGGAAAACTAGTCTGAATTTAAATTACTTGGTTTAGGCCATAAAGATTTTGTCTCACAGTTCTGAATGCAGCCAGAGATGCAATGTCTGGGCTGGGATCCTGCTCTTATTGTCCTTAGTGGTGAACGAACTGCTACCCTGGGCACCAAAGAATGGCTGGTTAGTCTCTGTAGGAAGGATGAAAGGGTTAGAATAGTTGTACAGTCTCCAGGTGCTGGAATAAACCTTAGCAAAGGTTTAGGTGTGTATTGTGAAACCTCTGTGCTAGATCCTGGTTCAGCTTCTAATCAGGGGGGGTAGTGTGAGAACCACAGAATCAGGTGACCAGAGGTGATGTCATTCTGTAGCCAGCACTGAAATTTTACTTAGATACTAGTCAGAGATGTGACAGAGGACACTCAGCTCTCTGTTTTGGAACTGACAAGACCAGTCACCCACTTTGTCTTGCCTTGCTTTAATAAGTAACTTATCTAGGGAACAGTAATTCTTCAGTCAGTTAGGAAAATATGAGATTAGCTAAAAGTATTGTTTTTCTTTATCTGTCTGAGTGTTTCCATGTGTTTTATTTTTGTAAATTTCCTGTGACTTGAAACTCTGGTGTTTATTGTAAATAGATACTCAGTATTCTCATTTCTGTTATTATTTATTATTAAATATATCTAAACCTTTTATTGTGGCTGGTCTTTTAGAAAACATTTTAATCCTTGAGAGTACTTGCATTTATTTGGGTAATAGCCTTAAAGTAGCTGTTGGGTGGCAGTGAATCTACTTTATAGTCTGGGTGGAGGTGGCATAGTGGGTAAATCTGTGCCAGCCTTTCCCAGGTATGTGTTTGAAAATCATATCTCAAAGAGTGTGTGTGTCACTTACTTGGAACAGGGACACAAAGCACTGATTTCTGCAGGGACACAAAGCACTGATTTCTGCAGAGAAAAAGGTGGAGTCTTATTTGGGGTCTGGAGAGGAAAACCCAGCCCCAGGACTGGAGTGTGCTTCCTGTGTGCTGTTAAGGAAAATTGTGCTTGGTGCAGAGAGCTGCATCTGAAAATACAATGTGTAGCTATTTTTGTACTAAGTGAACATTCCCCTCTGGTGTCAGTGGTGAGGATTGAGGCTCCTTGATTACTGTCCCGGGGAGGGATGCCACAGTCACCAAAAGTGTTGATTGTCTGCATCTCCTCTTTGGCAGATTAGCAAAATAGATGTAAACCTGGAAAAAAATTGCTTGGTTCAACATGTGATGATGTGAGGTATTGTCAGCTGTGCCAGGAGAAGTAGGAAAGTGGATATGTAACATATGCCAGCATAGCTAGCTGGAGTTTTGTAAAGAATTTTATGCCATGAGTATATTAAACTGATTTGTATTGCTTGTGTTGAAATTGTATTTGTAAAGATGCTTGTGTGAAAAATGTACCAACAGTGGGTCCTGCTTGACAGAAAAGAAATAGACCTGCATGGCAGACTGTATAGCTACTGTTGAAATTAATGTATTGTAACAGAGGATACTGGAAGAGAAGAAGTTAATCTCAGTCCAGCTAACATTGAAAAATAGTCTGAAATTAAATTACCTGCTTTAGGCCATAAAGTGAAAACCAGGACTAGGAATCCTGTTGTATTGCCCTTAGGGGTGAATTAATTGCTACCCTGGAAGGGTGGAAGTTTTGAAATGGTTTTATAGCTTCCAGATGCTATAACACATCTTAGCACAACTCTGTGTTTATGGTAACACATATGTGCTAAATTTTGGTTCAACTTCTAGTAAAGGGGTAGTGTGCAAACCAGAGTTAAATGACCAGATGTGTGTGATGTTATTCTGTAATCCAGCAAGGAAATTATGTTTTTATACTAGATGAGACATAAGTCTCAGGGTAGCCTCTTTTTGAAACCTTAAAAAGAAGGAAGATCACTCACCCACTTCAACTTGCCTTGCTTTAGTAAGTAGCCAGGGAATAGTAATTCTTAAGATCAGCCAAGAAAATATAGTGAGATTAGCTAAGTACTGTTTTTCTGTATCTGTATGAATTAGTCCATCTGTGTTATTTTTAATATTTACTGTGATTGAAACTCTGGTGTTTATTGTAAGTAGATATTCCATATCATCATGTTCTTTTTATTATTTTTTATTAAATATATTTAATGTTTTCATTGTGGCTGGTGTTTTAAAATATTTGAACCTTTGAGAGTACTTATATTTACTTGGTGACAGTGTGGTCTCTCCTGAATGTCTTGCTGCTTTGGTCAAACACAACCATTTGTTTTAGTATTAATTTTACTCAGTATAATTGGGTACTGTTATAAGACCATTAGAATAGTTGGCTGGTAGCATTATAATTAACGTATAGTCTGGGAAAATGTAGCAGAGCTAGTAAATATGTGCAAGCCTTTCCTGTGTGTGTGTGTGTGTGTGTGTGTGTGTGTGTGTGTGTGTGTGTGTGTGTGTGTGAAAATCAAATCTTAAGGAGTGTGTGTGTCAACTACTTGGAGCAGGGACACAGAGCACTGCTTTTATAGAAAGGGTGGTAGAGGAGTTGGCTTGGAACACTCGGCTGAGGACTCAACTGTACAGCTGTGCCAGTGGGGAGTCTTACTGGGGCCTGGAGAGAGAGAGAGAGGGAAACCCAGCCTCTGAACTGTGTGCTGTTATGGGAAATTGTGCTTGGTGCAGATTGCTGCATCTGAAAATACTATGTGTATCTATTTTTGTTCCAAGTGAACGTCTCTCTCCAGTGCCAGTGGTAAGGATTAAGGCTTTTTGATTACCTGGCCCCAGGGGCATCACACAACAAATATCTCAGTAACCAATCACAAGGTGTACAATGGCAAAATACCTACTCTTCATTCCATGAGGTTACAGTAGATGTTCCCCAGGAACTGATAATGTGTCCTCTATTTTTTAATATTGTTATTAACAGTTTGCATAAAGAAGCCACAATAGCACAATGGTCAGACAAATCCATATTAATATAAATGGCAACATCCTTAAAAAAACTGAAATAATTACAGAGTCTGTTTCTCTTCCTCTGAATCACTTTGTTATTATGGCCCTAGCTGCCCTGTATGTCAAGCCATCCTGCATTATAAGTTTAATTCTCTATTTATTAATTTGCTAATTTGGCAGTTAAGATGATTTAAAGTAAAACCTTTTCACCCTTGACCTAGGTCATATATTATTTGAGTGAATATCTAGACATCCAGTTATAATGGATGTTCCCACTTGCTATGGTGAGTGGACCATTTCAGTTCCACCACAGTTTTGTGACATTGCTGTGTGGAGCAGTTCATCTGTTTCCATGTCATCACTGTGCTTATTCCCATAATCATCATAGTTGGCTAGAGCTCTACCTGTGCAGCAGGCAGTGTTTTGTGGCTCAAACCTGTGTTAAACTCTAATTTGCTACTCCTCCTGCTGTAGTTTATTTCTTGTGTTCCTCAGCTGCATAACTCATTCACACCTGTAATATCTTTTCATAAACACCGTTTAAAACCCATCACTTCTTATGACATTATCCTTTAAAACCTATCACTACTTATGACATTATCACATTTTGGGACTGGATTCATTAATGAAGTAACTTATCAACTAATAATAGTAAGGTTACAAATGGGCAAGGTATGAGAAAAACAGAACAAACAAATGGGCAAGGTATTTATAAAAATAAGTGGTCCAGGCAACAGGAAATGGCTGAATGAAATAATTTATTGTAAAATAGTTAGCACACGAGCACGTTCACCCTGACACAATGCAGGGCTTTTTCAAGTGAACAACCAAACAAGGAGATGTAATCCGAGTGAACACACGTTACCAAAACACAACCAAAGCTCACTCTGGAAGCTCCAAATAAGGGTTAAGAGAACCACAGATATAAGTCCAAATTCTGTTTTGTATTTATCTTTTGCTGAGAAGGTGTTCGAAAACGTACTTGTTTGGATTTTTCAAGCGTTAATAAACAGTTATTTCGTATTTTGGAATCCATTCACTGGTTATTTTAACAGAATTTGGACTTATATCTGTGGTTCTCTTAACCCTTATTTGGAGCTTCCAGAGTGAGCTTTGGTTGTCTTTTTCAAGTGAAACAAACATACACCATAACCTTCCATTGAAATATCCTAATGAATAAAAAGGGCGCCAAAAAATCTTAAAGTAATACATACCCCTCACATTTCAAATGTTGCCAAAATAACATTATCCACTTTTTATAAAACAGCATTACCCACATTTTATAAAAATTCTACATTAAATGTGTTTTGTACAATAAATATTATTCTCTAAACACATCAATAATATGAAAGCAATAAGTAGACAATTTTCAACAGTTTTCAAGCAATAAGGGCTAAAAAATTTGTATATATTAAAGGGTACTAAAAAACAAATATTTAATTACAACTTCCCTGCCTTCTTTATTAAGCAGGAAAATGATTGTCTGTGGGACCTGGGTATTCAAGCTCCTATGCAGAGGAGGAAAAATGTCCACAAATAAAATACCCAAGTCTTCTTTATTAAGTAAGTCTAAGTGGAGATGTGGTCAAAACTGGTTATGCTGTAGGGAAACCTACTGGCAATTAAAATTTAATACAGCTTACCCCCTGGGTCTAAATGACCACATGATCCAGCTGGGCTAATGTCAGGCACAAGGCTTCCTAGGAGGGTGCATGGCTATGCTGTGACACTCCACCTTCATTCAGCGCTGTTTCTGCAGTACTAGTGTAGTACTGCTATAGCACTTTAATACTGCTGTAGTACTTTTGAAGTATTGTTGTAATACTGTTGTAGTTTTGTTGTGTAATTTCTGCAGAACTGGGACACTACTGTTGTGGTACTGTTGCAGTCATAGTGTACTACTGCTGTAGTAATCATGTAATACAGTTGTAGTCATGTTGTTGTACTGCTGTAGGATATGTTGTATGATAGTTTATGGCTGATGGTGGATTCTCTTATTACTTACATTAGAAGTCTGTTATTAACTTATTTTATAGTTATTCTACTTCTGTAAACCTATTTTGCCTGTTTTCTTTATTTGTTTTTTTAATTTCATTGAATATGTCATTGAATATTTCAAGAAAAAAACTGTACAGTTGGAGTATGATGCTATATAGTCTTGGTTGTGGCTGAAAAGGTCCCGGGACCAATTCACTTACCTCCTTAGCAAGTAAAATAAACAAGTAAACAAATAAGTAGCCTTAACAAATTTTTTAGCATTTTAAAGCAGACATCCAACTGTTAATGTTGCACTTTAGTGCACCTGATTTCAGATACCTCATTGGAAACATGTAGCCAGAAACTATTTAGTTGTTTTTCATTGTTCTGTTAGTTATTATTTTATATAGTCACTTAGTAACCAGTTCATAGGCTTGCTGTTTGTTAGCCATCATTGAGGCCAGAATAGTTAGATCAACAACTATATGCATGGACAGTTTGTCGCATCCAATCAACCACATTTCTTTTTGAACTAGGATATCTTCAGCGTACCAAGAAGAATTGCATGTGCACATAATGTAGACATACAGCTCTGTACAGATTGTATACTCAGGGTCTGGTTTAAATCCTGATTTCTAAAACGGTGACATAACAAAGTTAAATAAGCTACCACTATGCCTCACACATACTTGTTTTTAGCTAAAGGTTTGCCATTAGGTTTTTCATTATTTTAATTAACTATACAACAGTGTCTAGCTTCCTAGAATAAGAAGTAAATCTCCCATGTTTTACTTTGTGATTCTCTACTGTTTATATGTTTATTATTTAAATTGCTGTTTGAGGTAATTTTCTAAGTAGTAGGAAAGAAGAAAATTTAACACTGCTTATATATGAAACGTTGTCTAATCTTTTGGTGTTACAGAAAGTGAGATTAGTTGGAACATCAGACAGGTAGTTAGGTTACCTGCATTTGTAACAGCTGCTAGTATTCTGAATACCTTCTCTGTGTCTCATAGTTGCAGATTATATTCTTTTGATTCCCTATACATAATCCATGTAGAATTTATTTGACCTCAACCTCTGAAAAATTAGGATATACCACAGTGTGTATTGCATTTCAGAATTTGACACTTTTCTGCTTAGTACAGTCTGTAGTCTGATAACTTATCACACTGATGTCGGTGTCAGTAGCTCAAGACGTAGCACAAACACACCTTTGGTGCTGGAGGAATAGAAGTATGTAGGTTCTATTCCTACTTCAGGAGGTGGGATTAATTTTCAGATTGCTGATACTGTAGTGCGATATTTACAGGTGTTGCACTGCTGAGTGTACCTTCTTTTGGATAAGATGTTAAACCAAAGACTCATTTGCTTGAGCTGGTCAAAAAGTGTAAAGGAAGTTCCCCATTGCCCTGGCTAAATTTCCCATAGTAGTACAAATACCAACTTGGGTCTTCCACCTGAAAAGAAGCTACCAGCCTAATGGGACTAACACAGTCAACAAAGGATAAATAAAATAAAAGATGTCGGCAAATGCCTTAGCTGTACCCCTTTAATGCCCATCCATAGGTCTGCTACTCTTTTTTGTAGTCATTTTCCATTTTTTTTTTTTTTTTTTGTCATAGTTAAATGTTTTCTGTATTCCCCGTATAGTGATTAGGTAAATGTATAAAGTACAACAAGGTATCAGAGATAAAGAAACGTGAATATTTCTGTACATACAGTTTCAGGTTAGGTAGGGACAGTGTAGTATAATCCTTTCTTGTCATATGCAACATCAGAAAAAGTATATTGCCATGTTTTAAAATATTTTTTGATTGTCTGAAATGTCTTTACTTTAGGAAAATTAAAAAGAATATGATTTAAAGTACAGCTATAGGAAATTGTAGGTTATATTTGTGATGTCCAGCAAAGATGTATACTTTAGTTGACATAACAGAACTTCTATAATCTTTTGTTTTCTCCCTGCATCTGAACATCAGCTGTCACCAGCTGTTGTTTTCATTCATTGGTTCTACCAGACCCACCTTAGCCTCCCCCAGGCTCAACCTTGCCAACGTTCAGGGCTAGTGAGGAAACTGAGGACACTGCTGCCGCATCTTACTGCTACTGGGGAGTGTTCCCTAACTCCTGCCACCCTGCTATTTGATTTTTTTTCTGTCAAATTACAAAAACAAAACAAAGACAAAATAAATCACCAAAGTAGTTAAAGGACTTCAAAGCACCAGAAATACTGTCCAAAAAGTAAAACAAAGCAGTCCAACGCCCTCAAATAAAGAAGTTTAATAAAATAACGCTTTCAAGTAAAAACTCTTCATCAAAAATTAAGTATCAAATTTCTGGCAAGTTAGGAAGCAACTAATAGCACTCTTGCTCTGTGAAAGACTTTAACATTTCTATCCAAATATTTGTCACATAATATAGATGCAGTCACTGTGTGATCAAATTTCCTGTTTGGCATTAAAAGTAATTGGATTAAAGTTTTGGCATTTTTGCAGATATGAGTATAATGTAGGGTTTGTTTTGTGTGAGTAATGGAAACTAAGACCTGGCATCAGGAGCATACTGCCAACTTGTAACAGACTATATCAGTAGAGATGTGTGTACTTACAATCTGTTTAGCACATGTGCGCGCGCACACACACGCACACACACACACACACACACACACACACACACACACACACACACACACACACACACACACACAGACTTAATTACACATATATACTTTAAGGGAGGGCCATCACAGATTTTAAGGTAATGTTTCAAACTGATCCGTATTCTTTCACAAAAAAAAAGGAGCAATTCTAGGTTTCATTGTCATTGCAAGGCACCCTGGGAATTAAACAGATTTTCCACAAAAAGGTAACAGCTATTTGAATAGCTAGAGCAATTTATAGTCCAACATTTTTTTAATAGTAACCAACATAATTAGCTGCAGAAAGCTGGAATTTACAGTACAGTCCCTTCCATTTTAAATACACAGGCCCCAGGATTCAGTAAAGCCTACAATAAGTGTACACTAAGTGTACACGATATGTATTCAGTAAAATTCTTATCTCATTTTTGTGTTTTCTAGTCACTCAGAAAGATTACGCTAAGTGTACATGTAGTCTGCACTTTGTGATAACATTTATGAATCCCTGTTAGTATTTAAAGCAGGAAAAATATCAGTAGGAAAACTAAAATTAGGAGGAAGAAGGTGTGTGTTATGTCTGTGTTGTCTGTTCCTCAGAGGTTTTATTGAATCCAGCCCAGGGTCTAGGGATAGCAGAACTGCCAGAGTGCCCATTTCCCAGTGTTACCAGTACTACATTAACTGGTCTCCATGTTACATTGTTCTGAGTACAGAGTCTGTAATTATGTTTTATTTTCATGTGTTGTTTATTTGAAAACGTGGGGATTTTCTGAACGGACATAATCTTTTGTACAGCAGCTGCAGGGACAAATTTCACAGCCTCATATCTGACAGGGCACCCAGGAGAGAAACTACTATTCAGAGCAGGAGTCGCATGGTAACACATGACAATAGGCTACAGTGTCACATTTAATAAGTTCTGACAGAAATAATGTGTTATATGCTTTAAATATATTGCATCGTACTGCTGTGTATTGCTTTGGTTTTATGCTTGTGTAATGCATTTGCATGGTGTTCACAGTATATAAGTATATCAACATTATTCAACTGAATTGTATATCTACTGTTATGATCTGTAGCTGAGAAGGTGAGGGCATTTCACAGCAGTAATAGAAGATAATGAACTGAAGTGAACACTCTGAGGTATTTATTGATGAGGTTAGTGAGAAATGCTAAATTAATTAATGATTTCCTGAAGAAACAATCTGTAGTAAAGTAAGCAGGAGTTTTTCCCAAAATCTTGTATATAAATATGTACTGTATGAAATATTGAAGTGAGTGAACTCTTGCTTTATACTGAAAAGAATAAGTCAGTCAGTCCCTGGTCCTCCATTTAATGATGTCATATGTCTTTCTCTGTAACTTCTTTGAGTAGCAGTTTCAGTTATAGAGCACATGAAATATTTGTCTTGGCCCTGAGATGATACTTGAGTACAAAGATGGAGGAATGAACAACATTCCATGTTTGGAAAGAAGATGCAGGCTAATCTAGCTGGACCTTTGATTGCATTAACTTACTGCTGTCACAAAACTGCATGCATGTGACATACTTTTTATTGATGACCTAGACAAATGGCTTTACCCGATGGCTTAGTAAACAACATCTAAAATAACATGATGCATTTCCCATTTGTTTCCCATTTGGAAGTTCTCAGGATGCCTTTCCAAAGCTCTGACGCTCATTTTCCTCGGCAGTATGCTCAGCGTAAGAACCTGAGTAACATTTCTTCTGTCAGTGGTTTTATGAGCAAGTGAAACGTGCAGTTTGTTCCTAGAACTTGCACTGCTAGCTCAGGGTACATTTATGTGATGACGCACATAGACAAAAGCCTACACTTGAGGCATTCAATTTAATGGGGATATGTATATAGAGTCGGAGTCTGATGTCTTCGTCCCAGTTGCTGAGCACTAGTAATAATACTGATGACCCTAGTTCTGCGAAGAGTGTGACTTACTGAAAGCAGTCCAAGTATCCTACAAAAGTCCAGGGTCATTTCTAACTTTATTAATACTGGGAGAGTGTAAATAAGTAGAATACAGCTCATTTATACATTTCTGGGACCGCATATTTGGGAGGGAAATTCTCGACTGTGATGTGGCACTATCAAGCTTTCAATGACTCTATGATAAGGACTGTGGCTTTGATTTGTACAGCTGAATTTATTTTATTCTGAGAAGGCCATGTAGTCTAGGTGGATTTGTGGTGTTGAGGAATGCAGCCATAGTTATGACCTAAATGACCTGGGTTCAGTTAGTAGCCTGCGTCATGGAGGGGCTGGCTGAAGAGAGTGAAGAATAATGGGGTTCACTTAATTGCCCCTTCCTAAAGGATGTGTGTCTCAGAGGCATGTATATCAGCAAGCATAACCTGGTAGAATCCCTGAAAGTGACTGGCTTTACCATGCTAATTGTATGACCACCATGCGGGTTCTTAACAGGGCATGGGCAAAAGGCTGTTTCAGTCTGCCATTCACTCATTTCCTAACAAAAAGAACACTCCATTGCTCAGTAAAATACTTATCTCATACTTTTGCCAAACTTTTGGTAAGTATTACAGCTTGTATATTTTTCCTTAACATTGTTGGAGTAAAACAATATGCACCTATAAGTTGCTGACGTGAGGAGCAACCCCATCTTTTTGGGACACAAAGTTCACAACTATCATTTACTAGGTATAGCAATTTTATTTCCATTGTTGGTGTATTTCATTGTTTCAGACATATTTTTTTTCTATTCTGTCAGTATTAAGCTGTTTGTAATTGTATATTTATGTAAGTATGTATGCACAGTTATGTTCTTCCCTGGAATTGTAGCGAACGTACATATATGAATTGATGTAGAGTGGATGTTTTGCATTTATGTTTGCAATTTGTGTACTGTGGTGCATCTGCATACAGTAGAGTGCATTTTTCTTTGATATTTATTTGTGTACAGTGTAGTGCATCTCTGTGCAGTAAATTGTATTTTTCATTGATATTTATTTTTATTTGTCCACTGTGTAGCTTATCTGCATACTAGTGTATTTTTGTTAATATTTATTTGTGTACTTAAATTTATTTGCGTACAGTGATGCAGGTTTGTTGCTTGTACCTATATCAGATGGTGCGTGGTACATTTTAACACGTTACTGTGTGTGCTTTATTGTACATGTTTGTGTGAATTGGTGTACGATTGTGCATGTTAGTGTCTGGAAAATAGTGGACTTTGAATGTGCACACATTAGCACATATTGATGGCATGATATACATTCAGGATTTATTGCATACTAGTCTGTGCATTATGTATTTGTAATGGTATGCATATTTTTTTATTTTGACATTTGTTAACCGGGTATGTCTGACTGGGCGAGGAGCCCATTTTCAGTGGAGGCCTGGAGCAAAAGCCCAGTACATATACATAACAGATTACATCAATTCTTATCACACAAACAACCAATATTTACATTGCTTAGTCAGGTTATATAAAAATTATTACACAACAGAGGAGGCCTGGGGGGAAAGCCCCATACATATACATAGCAAGTTACACTTATTAACACACAAACAATTTTTCCATAGCATAATCAAGTTGTATAATAATGTTTATGAAACATGATTTTTACTTAGTTTAGTAGTATCAGTGTAATAGAATAGTACACTGGAGTAGCATTTGTTACAAGGAGTAAGTATTTTGTATATTAACTTAAATAGTGAGCAGCTCTGGCTAGGAGTTAGTAGGCAGAGAGTACAGATGATAGGAACAATAGATGGCAGTAGCTGGTCTAGAGAGAGATTGAGAGAGGAGCAATAGAATACTTTTGGAAGGTAGGTTAGGAATGGAATTATTAGAGGGGTAAGGAGTTAACATGGGAGTAGAGTATAAAGGTGGAGGAAAGAGATGAGGGAGTGGTTGAGTCATCTGGGTTTTAGGCATGAGCAGCTCCAGGATTTCATTAATGTCTCTTTCAAGGCTTTTTTTGAAGTGTTGCATGTGGAGAAGACTTCTAATGTCGAGTGGTAGTTTGTTCCAGACTAAGTATATAAGAGTTGTCTTTCAGCTTTTTTTGGCTTGTGGATTGATAGCAGAAGCTGGTATGAACTCCATAAGGAGCAGTTGGGGGTGTATAAGGAGATCAGGGAAGAGGTGGAAGGACAAGAGGACGGTTTGTTAAGAATGGAGTGAACGAGTGTCAGTTGAGGGAGTAAGAGTTGGCTGGAAAATTCTAGCCAGTGAAGAGATTGTAAAGGTAAGCAGTTGTGGGAGTTGTAAGGTTGATTAGCTGCAAATATGGCAATTTTGTTGTAGATGAGCTCAAGTTTTGTTTTGAGGGAGGATTGTAAGTTGGTCATGATAGGAGAAGCATAGGGAAGGGTGGGGAGCAGGTAGGCATGTGCAAGAGTAGGTCGAGGGTTGCCTGTGAGAATTTTTTTTTCTGTATAGTAGTTCTAGTTTTTGATGTGTCTTCTTGATGCAGTTTGATATATGGAGGTCAAATTTTAGCTGGTCGTCAATGATTGTACATAAGAGTTTTGTGTGAGTGTTTACATTTAATAATGTATTGTTTAGTGAGGTGATGGTGAAGGCAGATTTTTGATGGATAAGTGTTTTGGGCAGAAAGAGCAGAAGTTTTGTTTTATTAAGGTTAAGTATGAGCTGATTGTTAGTGAGCCAATTTTCAACAGAGAAGGAGGAGTTCTGAGTTAGTGTGTGTAGGTCTGAGAGATTGTTGGAGATGGAGATGATAGTAGAG
Organism: Protopterus annectens; assembly: GCF_019279795.1. Lineage (NCBI taxonomy): Eukaryota > Metazoa > Chordata > Ceratodontiformes > Protopteridae > Protopterus > Protopterus annectens. The sequence continues at coordinate 121,048,861 of NC_056744.1, read as the reverse complement.
TCATCAGCGTACTGGATGACTGAAGACAGCAAGTGTCGAGGTGGTTGGTGAAAATGTTGAATAGAAGTGGTCCAAGAACAGAGCCTTGTGGGACACCTGTGGGGACTGAAAGGAAGGGGAGTAGGAGGAGAGCCATTTAACTGATTGTTGCCTGTTGGTGAGGTAGCTAGAAAATCAGGTGAGTGAGGAATTGGAGAAGTTAAGGTTGGACAGTTTGTTGAGAAGCTTGGGGTGGAAGATGGTGTCAAATGTTTTGGACAGATGTGAGAATAGGCAGGGGACTAGTTTGTTGTTATGTCTAGCATGTGCTATAGTTTGTGTGATGAAGATGAGAGCTGTGGATGTGCTATGGTCTGGGGGAAACTGTGCTGGGTGGGTGTGAGGAGGTTTTCCTGGAGTAAGAAGTGAAGGAGGTGCTTGTGGATACATTTTTTAGTATCTTTGAGAGAGGGGAGAGTATAGCAATTGGGCAAAAATTAGAGATGTCAGAAGAGAGTCCACGTTTGTGGATGGGAATTGTATAGAATTGTTTCCAGATGTTGGGTACAGTGGATTCGTGTATTGAACGTTTGATAAGGATGGAAACAGGATAGGTAATAGAGTTTGCAGCAAGGTTGAGGAAGTAGGGAGGAAGCTTGTTGACTGAGGGAGAGCAAGGCCTGAGTTTATGTAGGAGGGTTTTTATGTAGCTGATGGGGACAGGTTGGAGTAGAAGGGGGGGGTGAGAGGTTGTTAGTATTTGTACTGAGGATTAGTTTGGTGATAGTCTATAAAGTGGGTGTTAAAGATAGTGCAGTTTCAGTGGGGGTATTGTTAGGGCAAGGGTTGTGGGAGAAAGGAGTTCCTGGGTTTACAATTTTATTGATATTGTTCCAGAATTTTTTGGGATTGCTACGGTATTCAGATTGGGGCAGTGAATAGAAGCTCTTCTTGTCTATGGTGATCTGTTTTTTTGGTATGGTTGTGGAGTTGTTTATATTTTTGCAGGTGTTCCAGGGATTTAGATTGAGTCCAGGTTTTCCATGCTTTATCCCTTTGTAGCATGAGGGAGTGGTTGGACTTGGAGAGCCAAGGTGCTGGTTGGGGCTTTGTTCTAATTTTTCTGGGGGTTAGTGAGTTTAAGACATCCAGGAATATGGTCTTAAATTTAGTTACTGCTTCATCTAATGGTAGATGGTGAAGAGGGGTCCAGTTAATGGAGGAGAGTACTTTGTTAAATCTTTTGGGGTCAAAGTTGGTAAGGGAACGATGATCTTTATACTTGTATGATTTGCAGTGTTGTTGGATGCATCACTGGACACTGATAGGATTGTGATCACTGAGTATGCCTGGCAGAGTTTTGGCGTTATGGCATAAGTTTGGAATGGAGACAAGGATTCTGTCCAGGATACTACCTGACTTGGTTGGCTTTATAGTGCGAGTGGAAGTAGTGATGCGTTAGGTGAAGCCATGGAGGTTTATGGAGGAGTTAGAGTAGCCTGGAGTGAAGGTTTGCCAGTCTATATTGAGATCTCCCATAATTATAGTTTCATTAGGCATGGAGTGAGTCATCCATGATAGAATTTGCTCGAGTAAGGGGATATTGTTGCCTGGGGGAATATAGATAGTGGCAATGCAAAGTTTTTTATGACTGTTGAGTTTACAGCAAGCTAGTAAGATTTCAGCTGGGTGAAAGCCGGGGGTGGTGATATTTAGTGGGGATACGTTAATGTGGTTGGTGTAGAGTAAGGCCACATCTCCACCTTTTTTTGTGGGCTCTATCTACGTAGAAGATGCTGTATCTCGGGAGGAGTAATTTTGTTGTTAGAGATGTGTGGTTTAAGCCATGTTTCTGTTATAGATATGATGTCTAGGGAGTACTGGGATATCCAGGAATGGAATTCACTAATCTTATTAAAGAGGCTGCATATGTTTAGTGAGTACAGAGTTAGGAGTTTGGAAGGTGAATTGGGAGGAGGGGGAAGAGTTTTAGATGAGGTATTGGTGGAGTCCAGGGTTGGGGTGGAATTCACCAGACAAGATGAATTTTTTCGGGATAGGTGTATCTTTACACCTATGTATATGTATATGTTATGTATCTATTTTTGTGTTTGTACTGGAACAGATGTGTAGCGATATTAGAAAAGCTGTATACCTGTTTGTATTAGAATGGCTTATTGACAAATCAAAATGATATCCTGAAGGCTGCTTACAGCTGGGTATAACAAAACTACATTCATGACACCCAGCTACCCACACTGAATTTGCTGCATAAGGGGGCTTTCTCAATTCCAAAATCTGCAGTGATTTCAGTTTAGAATACATATTATTAAGAGAATAGAGAATCTCTGTCTTCATGGAGGATATGCAGGCAAAGTCTCTGACAGAAAAAAAGAACAAAAAGATGATAGTTTACTCATTGGTTTTTTGATTTGCTCAGTTTCATTGAATCCTTTTTGTCCATTGATCTGTACCAGAATGAGTTGACAGAGTTAGCTTGCATGCTACGTTATTTTGTTTCAGTATACGTGGTTATGCTGGAGTGGTTGGTGTGTATCTTTGTGTATTATTGTAGAAGCACTTCTGTCTTATCTTCTTCCTTCGGCTTTTCCCGGTTAGAGATCACCACAGAGGATCACCTGTCCGTTCATGATTGGCATTGGAGTTTTATAGTGTCGAGTTGCCAGCCCGGCGCCCAACCTTCCACAGAAGGCACACACACGCACTCACACCTAGGGCCAATTTAGAGTGTCCAATCCACCTACAGCATGTCTTTGGGATGTGGAAGGAAACTGGAGCACCCAGAGAAAACCCACGCGACCACATGGAGGACATGCAGACTGCACAGAAGGCACCCCAGCCGAGGATCAAACCGAGAACCTTTTGCTGTGAGGCGACAATGCTAACCACTGCACCACCGTGGCCGCCCAGAAGCACTTCTGTCTTATATGTTTCCTAATGTATCAGTTTTGTGCATTTACTCCATATAACTAGCAACATTGATTTATCTTCTTTACATGTTTTGTCTTCCAGCTTAGATTGTCTTCATGTGTAATGAAACAAACACCACAAATCCATTAAAAAGGAGAACTTACTTTGCAAGGTAGTACATGACTTCATGCAGTACTCATTTTTGTTAAAACTTCTGAAACGGTCTTTGCAGGTTCAAATTACAGGGGGAACTATGTATGTGTTTGCGTTTAACATTAAAAGGTTATGTCTGTAAAGAATTATTCTGGAAATGGCTGGGAGGTGTTGCTGTTACACTGTAGCATCACCATGGCAATTTGGATAAGAGCCAGTGAGAATGACTGGTCCTGCTGATTTTTTCACTGTTTCATCTAGACCACCTGTGATACTGTGCTACTATGAATAGTTTTAGCACAGCAGGCATCAGCAAGTGGGGGGGGCTTGAAATACGACTGCGTATTTTGTGTTGCATGTGTCCTGCCTTTTATATTTAAGCCTTTTCTTGACAACCTAACAGTTCCAACCCCTTGCGGCTTGTGGTAGATGCACATATTACAGTAAATGTGACTTTTCTAACTGGTAGCAGAAACAGACTATAATGCATCAGGGACTTGCATGTCTAGTCCTCATTACTTGTCTAAGGGGATCAAGGAATTTAATAAACTACCTTTATGTTGATATAGGAGTCACACATATTACAGTAAATGTGACTTTTCTAACTGGTAGCAGAAACAGACTATAATGCATCAGGGACTTACATGTCTGGTCCTCATTACTTGTCTAAGGGGATCAAGGAATTTAATAAAATGCTGCCTACTCAGTGATATTTATGGCCAGCATAAATCCAGTGTTAAACAGGGTAAAGATGTGTGGAAGCAAAGTCTAACTGCCCCGTAGATTAACTTGTATGTTGTATTTTTCTTCATTCATTCATTTTACATGCTTTCCTTTAAAAGGCAGCTTTGTGGGATATCACCTTGTGTTGTTAAGGGAAACAACTGGTAGCAGAAAACTCCCAAGTAAGTGTATTCTTATATGGGACGAGCAACTTTCATATCATTTGGTATGAGCCCTTGAAGGCATTAATAACACAGCTTTATAACAGTTCCCTTTCTTGGGTCTGTGGCAATTCAATCTCCTCTCAAATGACACTGGGATTATGAGAGATGTGGGCTTTTCCTTGATGAATATTTCACTAATGTATCATTTGTGATTACCATACTGTAAGTTTAGTCCAAATGTAATTTGCAAGAAGGGTGTAGTGTAGTTTATGTGACTAAGTCTTCTGTAGAAGTACGGTTTCTTCAGTTCCTTATTACGCTGTAGCAGACGCAGGTTGTCGAATGCATCTTTGTCGAACAGTAAAGCACGAAATGGCAAAATAATGAAGCGACTTTTCAGCTAATTCTTTCCCTGGGAAATAATTTGTTTGGCCGCTTTTGCTACTTTGCCTTTTCGGCACTGTAGTTCGATCTTGGAGTTGGTATATTTAAGAAGGGGGGGGTGTGGAGGGCGCAGCCCCCCACATCGGGGGGTGTGGGAGGTGAAGACCCCCACACTAAGTAATGTTCTACTGTTTTGTTTTTTTTGTTTGTTTCGGAACAGCGATTGTTTTCAATTGGAAAATAATCGCTATTCTGAAAGTTCGATGTAAGCTTTTGCTTACATGAGATCAATTATCTGTCGTTCACTTTTTTGAGCATGTAATATGATAATATAGACCTGGTTTCTTCACCACCTGCTGTACAAAAGTTTGGAAGGCATTACAGCAACAGAATACAGAACGCAAAATGCAAGAGGTACTTAATGGTTCTGTGAATATTATCTTTAAGTCTACAGGTGATACCAGATAATTGTGAGGTGAGGCAAATGACGGAAGGACACCTGCAGTATTTCCACCGTCTACTCTTCCTTTTTTCCTTAATCTGAACAATGGTTCCATTTTTGTTGGCATATCCCACAGTTCTTGGTGTGCAGAATGTATTTGTAATTGTCTTGCACATTCGATTTTGAGGAATGTACCTTGTAAAAATTCACTGCCATTTCACTCTGCTGTTTCCAATTAGGGATGGCGTGGAAAGAAAAGTTTCACACTATTATTATAATTATAAGAAACTGTGTTCATTAGATCATATGATGTTTCTGTTGCTCTATTTCGAGCATTTGTTCTGCTTTTAAATCTGTTGTCTGTTAATCTTTATCTGATATGTGAAGTTGCTTTATTCTTTCACCATTTGAATAAACAGGAAAGTCACTACCTTTATGTTGATATAGGAGTCACACTGTAGTAGCCAACTGCCTAAGCATGTATTTCTGTTCTTTTTCCAAGTACTGGGACCAAATTCTGCAATGATCTTAGCACTGAAATGTTTTCAAAGACTGTTACATAAACCATAGTCTTCATACAGAAGTACAAATAATTTATTATTTACTTGATAATCAGGAAAATTAATTGTTCCAAATTCCTCCCTTTCAACCATAACCCAGCTGTGCCTGAGGCAAGTATATCAAACTGGTATAATACAGGGCAAATAAAAAAAGAAAATAAATTATTGAAAACCGAGGCAAGTGTTCAGTTTTTTTTCTTGTTGGGTTATAAGAACAAAACAAATTAGCTTTACCTACGTCACATATTTAGGTGCCTACATAAATTATTCCCCTTTTATTAAGCTGGCTAGTCATATGTAGATTTTAACCAGACAAAAGTGAAGGACAAAATAGACAGTTTTTGAGCTGTTACTGGTAAATGTTATCTTCAAAGGACCTTAAATTATTTTACCAAGAACTCGACTTGTTTATTCTGTTTGCATTGTGGATGCTCAGAACTGATGGATCAGAGTCTGATGTTCATATTGTTTTTATATAATGTTGGATCTTAAAAATTCATGCTTAACATTACTTGGCTTATACTTTTTTAGTTTATAAATGCATATATCTGAAAAAAGACTTTTGAGGTGACTAATGACAGGAAAGTGGCTGTTGATTCATTGCATTCTTAACATAAGCATTATTTGTAGCATACTTATACATTTTAGTTAGTACCAAAATAACTGCCCCCCCAAAAAAATACAGTGCAAGTTCTGTAGGAGTGCTTACAGTAGCTTGTCAATATTATACCCATTTAGTGATATGGATAAGGGCATAGTGGTGCATTTAGTAGTGTTTTTTGCTTCACATAAAGAGTTTTCTGGCTTGATTCTTAGCTGGGTTGCCTTCTGTGCAGAGTTTGCATGTCTTCCTTGTGTTTACATGTGTGTTTTCTTTGTGATGTGGTCCCCATACTGCCCAGAGACCAACAGTAGGTGAATTGACATTCTCCAAATTATTCACAGTTAAGTGTGTGTAGTGTGTGTGTCTGTGTGTGCAGTATGAGATGGACTGTCTAAGAAGATTTTCAAAGCCTTGTGCCCAGTGGGTGCTGAGACTTCTCTCTGGCTTCCATGTAACCCTATAATGGATGAAGTAAGTTATAGGAAAATGGCTGGCTGGATGGATAGGAATACTAGAATTATGCAGAAGCAGGCTATGTTTTACAATATTATTCAAAAAGGTGGTGGTATTTAAAATAATCCTGGTGTCAAGAAATTATGTCTGCCAGTATAATATTAGTATCACTACATAGTTTAAAATAACAATAGTAATACGTATTCTTATGTTGTATATTTACTCTGAATCTCATTGTTCTAAACTAAACCATGATATGGTAATAGCAGATAAGGAAATTTGATAAGAAATTTGAGTATCTCTAAAGGACATTTCTGTTGTATTTGGAATTCTTACAATAATGTGTGTAAGAAGCCAAAAATCAAATTCTAAAATACTTTCCTTGACCTAGCTTATTTGCAGAGTTTGTGCGGCTTTTCTAAGAGGGATAAAGGAATGTTCCTCTCTTGCAAGAATACAGTAGAAGTCGAACATGTATGAGAAAGCATAAATCCTTTCAGAAACTTAGACCTGGTGATGTCAAGGCACCAAATAAATTGATACAAGTGGAGAGAGGCTGTTGCCTGTTTGACATAATTCCTTCACAAAATGCCCTGTTTTCAGAGTACTTATATTTCTTAATTGCAAGGAAAATTAATTACATATCACCTAGAAGGCAACGTTGTTAAGCTATGAATACCATATAACTGGGTAGTGAATTGCCACCATAAGCAATTCTGAAACTGTAGTAGTCCAGAGATGTACCTAAACACTGAAAGCAATGCTGCAGTGTGGAGATTTGAAAATGCACCAATACTTAGCTTTGCTGCCCTTGATAAGGCAACACTATGACTTCTGTGAATGTAACAAATTGCGATTCTGGGTGCAAAGTAACACATAAACAGGAGCAGGCTGGGTATTTGTATTCAGTCTAACTTACAGAACCAAGTAAGAGTTCTCCCATCTGCCTTTCTCTCATACTTTGTCCCTTGACGATACTCTTCTTACTTAATTGGTTATTCATATAGACAAATTCTGGCAAATGTATTTCCAAGAGTAGCATTTAACGTTTATCTCATTTTTGTGTGTAATTGTATGTAAGAAATATTTCCAAGAAATGTCTCTCTGTACTTAAAGGGAAAACATCCACCCTCACTTACAGTAAAACTCAATTCTGAGGTCTGTTTTCTCCCTATAATATGACTCTGTTACCAGGAACTAGTCAGTTCTTAGCAAGATTTTCATTTCCTTACCTTGAAATCAAGGGAAGGACAAACTTGTCCTCCTTCATCTAAACTCTTGGGTGCTTTGGCAGTGGAATTTGTTTTCATCTGCACGACATACCACAAATATAGGGAAATCTGTAGTTTTTTCCCAGTAGCCTAGATAGGGCAGGATGTGAGGGGCAGCTGCCCAGGGTTCAAAGTGAAGGGGGGGGGGGTTACGATCATCCAATTCCAAAAGCTTTTTAATACGTACCTGATCACTATAGCACTCCATGTGTAGACTAAACTGTAGCAACTGCTTGCTACATTTTAGCAAACAGTTGCTAGAGTTTAAAAGTAAAAAAAAAAAATCTTTTTTTTTTTTTTAACTACAGCCTGAGTGTTGAAGTGCTCCATGCATGTAGGGTATAAACCTATAAACTGTAGCAACTGTTTTCTACATCTATAGCAAGTAATTTGCTGCAGTTTAAAAAGATCTTTTTAAACTAAAACATTTGAAACTAAAAAGAAAGTGTTCAGTCCACACCAAAAAATGTAACAAACTAGCGGTAAAAGAACGCCAACATCTGCTCATCCAGAACACAACAGTGTTGCAATAGCTGCCTTCAAACTGAGTCCAGTAGAAATATCCAAAATAATATCACCACAATCGTGGTAAAAAATTGCAAGGTCATTTATTGAGATAAAAACAAGTAAACGTTAAGCGCTTTCACTCACACAAATGTGAGCTTCATCGGGCAATTTTTTACCACGATTGTGGTGATATTATTTTGGATATTTCTACTGGACTCAGCTTGAAGGCAGCTATTGCTACACTGTTGTGTTCTGGATGAGCGGATGTTGGCATTCTTTTACCGCTAGTTCGTTACATTTTTAAAACTAAAACATGAGTGCTGAAGCAGTCTGTCCAGACAGGTATAAATTGTAGTAACTGTTTGCTACAGTTTAAAGGGGCACTAGCTCATTTGTAAAACAGTATATCTGCCTCGACCGAAGCTAAAACACTGTCACTCACTGAGGTAATGACCTTCCTTTTTTGTGACATCACTCAAGACTTTCTAATAAGAAAACTTTTTTTTTTTTTTTTTTTTTTTTTTTTTGGGAAAGGGCATAAAAAAGTACCTCAAAGGCTGGGGCTGGATGGGGGTGTGAGCTGCATGTGGCCACCTGGCTGGTGTGACAGTAGAAGGAATGTTATTTTAGGGAAGAGTTTTTTTCTTTTTTTTTGGGCTCTTCACTTGAAGGGCTCTGAGGATGGGGGTGCTGGTTCATAACACTGATGCAGGGTGCTAATTGAACCAGTTATACTTCTGTTTTTTGCCATAAGATATTGCTCACAATCTTACGTGGGCAGTTCTCAGTGTTGCTGATGTTAGCAGCTGCTATAAAAAAACATGTGCAAAATTGTGGAATTTTTCTTACTGTCTTTGTTGCAGAAAGGAAGCGAAACAGCTTTGGTAGAAATAGCTTGCCTCATCTTTTTGGTGAGTGATCCACTTGGGCATATTCTTTTCTGTAAGTATACCATCTTTTCAGATAACGTGTTTTAACTAGTAATCTGTCATGCTCAGTGATTATGGGTTTGATTAAATGTTAGTATGCTACAATATAACAGTTTAAGGAGTAGCAATGCAAAACAGAAGTAAGAAAGTGAAAAGTAGTCTGGTTTCAGAAGCTGTGTGAGATTTCTGTGACCCCCACTACTGTCATTCCTTTAAAAACACCTCATTGTATTATGTCCAGCATGAATCATATAAACAGGACTTGAAACCAGTTCTGTGAACAAGACACTGAAGCAGTAAAACAAAAGCACATTAATATGGCAGGCCCAATGACAATCATTTTGTGGAAAACATATTAGAATGCAGTAAGCACTTAAGGATTATTTGATGCATTAAATACCTCAGAATACCAATAAAAAATTTTGAGTTTCAGAGTGAAGTTTTCCTAAATGTAGCTGTCTGTGTTTTATAAATATAATGAAAAAAACAATTCACAAATTGCACAGCTTTTAGTGAATACTCAACTCACTCCGTCTCTTATATGTTCTCTAGAATACACTGGGTAAGTGTTTAGAGCATTTTTCATGCCAGTGCCGATTGTTGACATTTTACAGATTCATATGTTCATTTGTCAAGCTTATGAGCTGCTAGCTTTCAGGAGACATGATTCCTGTAACCCTATGTTGATAGTTTCTGCTTTTCATATATATATATATATATATATATATATATATATATATATATATATATACACACACACACACACATATATGTATATATGGGTCCACTTCAGAATGTTGACCGTTCAGAATGCCGACTTTCATAGGCCGATACCATATGACTGACATTCCGAAAGACCGACATCTTGAAATAGCACCATTTACCTACCTGTAAACACAGTAAAACTGTTATGCAGGGGGGAAAGACCCCCACACCCCATGCTACTTAAATATTCTCACTCCGAGATCACACTACAGCGCAGGAAAGAGGAATCTCCAAGTCCCGCTCTGTAGCGGGATCTCCGCTAACATTTGTCAGTCTTTCAAACGTTCACTCATATGGTGTCGGCCATGTGAGTTTCGAACATTTGAAAGTTCAAACAAATGAAGGGCTCCCATATATATATATATATATATATATATATATATATATATATATATATATATAAAAATATATATATATATATTAATTATATATGTGTGTGTGTGTGTGTGTGTGTGTGTGTATATATATATATATATATATATATATATAAATATATATATATATATATATATCTTGCATGCATGCATTTGCTCCTTGCATCGTGACATACCCCTGCCCACCAATGGAGGCTGTACCAACAAAGCAGTGTATAAAAGCTGGCACTGGGACCACCCACCTTCCCCCTTAGGATGACGAGAGAGCAGTTAGCAGGCTGAAAAAACAAGAGAAAAAGAACATTTGTTTTATTTATTTAATTTTTATTTATTTATTTATTTATTTATTTAACATTTGTTTGCTGGGAAAGTCCAACTTGGAATGAAGCCAATTTTCAGCGGAGGCCCAGGGAAGAATGCTCCGGATGCATGTCTTTGTAACGTGGGATGAAACTGGAGCACCCGGAGGAAACCCACATGAATGCAGAGAAGACATGCAGTCTTCTCACAGAAGGCACTTCAGCCGAGAATTGAAACGGATAACCTCTTGCTGTGAGATGACAATGCTACCGCTGCACCACTGCATGCCAGTTTATGAATTGCAACCACACATAACAGATCTATAGATGAGTGAGTGTGTGTGTGTGTGTGTGTGTGTGTGTGTGTGTGTGTGTGTGTGTGTGTGTGTGTGTGTGTGTATCTATCAACATATATACACTTTTGTGCACCTGTGTGTGTGTGTGTGTGTGTGTGTGTGTGTGTGTGCATATATATATATATATATATATATATATATATATATAGTTATGTGTGTGTGTGTATATATATATATATATATATATATATATATATATATATATAGTTATGTGTGTGTGTGTGTGTTTGTGTGTTTATATATATATATATATATATATATCTATGTATGTTAAGGTAATCATCAAAGCAGGAAAACACAAAACTACATTTGCTGTACATATGTTCAAATACAATTAAACAAAAGAAAACCATACATATTTTGGGGGGCAAGCTCTTCTGTACCCCCACACACCTTGCTAAAATAAGTGTGCCAACTATCCGATCAGAGAACAGTGGAGAGAAAAAAAAAACTTCCTTATCCCATTGTTTAATGATGTCACAAGTAAAGTCCACTGCCAGTAGTACTATAACCACTGAACAAAAGGGAATCTGTTTTAAAAAAAAGCTGATAACTTCCCTTTCTTCCAACTGACTACATGACCAGAAGTATTGTATCCATATATCAGTGTATGTAGATTTGACTGGCTGAATGCTTGTAGTACTTTCTACAGTAATGTCAGCAACATTTTCTAAAAGTAATACATGAAGGCATCAACTATCCCACTACCTCCCAGTTAATACAATGGGATTTGGTCAAGAACAATGGTGTTAGTAATAATACACATCTGTTAACAGAAGAATCAAAGTGCTGTGGATTTACTTCACACACCAGATGTGTAAGCCAAACGATTTGTGTTCAAACTGCAGTGTGAGCATTGGAAAGCAGTGAGCACTGCACTTTTGTCCTGCTGTCTTTAAAATGAGACTTGAAAGTCCTATATACTATCTCAAGGGGAGTGGGAGTGCTGTATAGCATGTGCACCTAGCGCTCTTCTGAGTAGTGCCAAACCATATACAAATGGATGAAAATAAATAAGCACCAAAAATGTCATAAGTAAACTGGAACAAAATACCTCAGCAGGAGTAGTGGTTAAAAAAGATTTAATAAAAAACGTATGCTTCCCGCTCTTAAATTTTTAACTACATGGTGTAAAACAGAAAACAAAAACTTACTAAAACCATCACATGTAATAGAATGCTTAAAAAGCATTACTATCCCTTCTACTTGTCATATTATTCAAATATTCATTCAAGATGGGGAAGTAGAGAAGATGCACTAATTAATACTGAGTATAAATTTCAAGTTTTATTAGATGCGAGTAACTGAAATAGCATAACTTTCTACAGTTAATTTTAAATGTTATATAAGTCAGTTTCAAAAGTGATATGTATTGTCATGTGACTAAGATTATGTGATTATTTTGGTATTTATGCTGAGTTAGATCATGCATAGTTTAGATTTGATGAATTCTTTGTTAGAAGTAATGAGTATAAAGGCAAAAGTGCTTATATAATATTTTACAATATATTTTGTTTCTATTATTTTTATTATCCACCATTCCTGCTGAGTTATTTTGTTCCAGTTTACTTTTGGTGTTTTTGATTTTTTACTGGTCAGGAGCATCCGTGGTGGTGCAGCAGTAGCGTTGTTGCCTCACAGCAAGAGGTTCTCCTGTTCGATTCTCAGCTAGTGTGTGGGGAGTGCCTTCTGTGTGGAGTCTGCATGTCCTCCTCACGGGTCGAGTGGCATTCCGAAAGACATGCATGAATGGGCTTGCCTTCGTTGAAGGTTGGGAGTTGAGCTGGCAACTCGGCACCATGAATATCTACTGCCAATCATTAGCAGACTGGAGTTCCGCTGTGGCGACCCCTAACCGAGAAAAGCTGAAAGACAACAACAAGGAGCATTTACCTGTTTGTTTTCCTGTGGTAAAAACAAATAAGTAACTGATCTAAATTTGAAGATATACAGAAAGCTGTATTCTAACTTCTTCTTTTTCCTAAAGAGTTCTTAATTTGCCAGAGATCATGTTTTTTTTGATGAAGAAGCTAAGCCCAATATATATATATATATATATATATATATATATATATATATATATATATATATATATATATATATATATATATATATATATATATATAATATAATGTGTGTGTATATATATATATATATATATATATATATATATATGTGTGTGTGTGTGTGTGTGTGTGTATTTTATATGTTTATCTATATCTGTATATGATGAATATGCACTTTTGTCAGATGACATTGGCAGAAGGATTGGGGAGGGTAAAGTTCTGGAAGTCAGGTTGGCTATGAGCTTCCTGCCCACATGATATCTCAAATATGAGGACTGTGAATACAGCTTCAATACTGAATATCATCAGATATCTATATTATGGTAAGTTCCTAACACAACTGTTCTATCTGCCTACTGTACACTTATTTTCTGCCTTGTGGGGGGGGGGATTGCCACCATAATTGTGCTCGGTCCAATTTGTCATACTAGCAGCAGTCTGTCCCATGCTGTGGTTAGTGTCCCTCTGGAAATCATCCACACCACCAGTTTCTCTATTTGTCTGTCTGTTTCCTTGCTTGACCGCTAATTCCTTCTCCTGACTGTGCAGGATCTTTATAGTTCAAGGCATTCTGACTGTCCTAAATCACTTCAAATGAATGGATTCATTGCTGTAGCAATATGCAATATTCTGTTCCTTCTTCCAATCCGCACACAGACTATAGCATTATGATTCTTAATTTTATAGTTTACCAGGCCAGTCTTAGCCAACTACTGTCAGATATTACTGTTATTCTGAATAAGTCAATTAAAATTCCTAAGGGAGTAGACAGGTATATGTGCTGCCAATTCAAAACTTGTCAACAAATCTGGTCTGTAAAAATGTGCTGTGTCCCTTACACATTAGAGGAGAAATTGGTCCTGTGCAGCTAGAGCAGCAGAAGCTTTCATTCTATGAATCATTCAGACCCTTTCAGCATTCAGGTTAATGACCAGACCTAAATGGGGAGATGCGCCATCTGCACTTAACTCATGCATATAGTTTTGCTGGCCACACGGTGTGTAAATGAGCTTCCTTATCCATCTGCAATTGTCTTGTGGAAAACATTCTTCCATGTAATAAATCGAATTTTTTTTTTCCTTTGAAAGGCTGTGTCCCCTCCCACATAAAAGTCAGGAGGTGATGTGCTGGTTAAATGTAAATAATATGTAATATAGAATATCAAGAAGTCATTGTAATCATACAGTCTATTTTGTGACCGCATAACACAGCTTTTTCTTCTAATTTTGAAGGGTATTGTGAAAGGTAATTGGCATATATTGTCCTTAGACCCTGAATTAGAACTAGTGATTCCTTCAAATGTAATTTATTTCTTATAAAAAAGAAAGGAATGTCAAAATTTTTGCAACATAATGGGTTGGTCAATCAGAATAAAACTAATAGAAAAGATTATTTTCCTTGTGGTAGCTGTAAAGTTAGCTTAAGGATTAAAAACCTATATGATGTTGAAATCAATGGTTGTTAAAATATCTAATCCTTATTTTAACTGTGATTCATATTGGGTCATTTGTATTATTGTTTGTAACTGTGAAATGTACAGTGGTATATGGGATGTATGAAGAGGAAGATTTTATTTTTATTTTTTATTTATTTTACATTTGTTGACCGGGCTAGTCTAACTGGATATATGTCCATTTTCAGTAGAGGCCCGGGGAGAAAAGCTCCACATAAGTAAAAATTTACAACTTCAGGTACAGATAAACAATTCTGTAACAACTTAAGGTACAGTACTATTGTGAGTTGAAGAATACACATTTTATATAGACAAATATTATTATTTAAAGGAGCAGAGGATAAGAAACAGATAGAGCAGCAAACTATTTTAAAGTGGCACACAATAAGAAAGAGAGGTGATAAAATAAAAAACACAAATAAATGTAGCAGCTCAAGGAGCAGTATTTAGCAGAGTTATATCCTATAGTAGCATAGTAACTTAAAGGGAAGAACGTGGTAGTAAGTAAAAAGAAAGTTTATATGGATGTTTTTATGTGCTAAATAGATTATTGCTACTTGCTAAGCAAGTACACAGTTAGAAAAAGAGTATGTGAGTGCAACTGTTAAAAATACTAAAATAAAGTAAAGGTGAGACTACTGTATGAGGCATGGAGAGAGTAGGAATCCAAATTGCAAGTGGTAATGAGGGAAGGCTACAGAGAAAGTGGTGGTAAGATTTGTCTGGGTTACTACATGGGCATAACCAGTGGTGACAAAGGTGTTGTTTGAGTTGTTTTTTGAACAGTTTTACTGAGGAGAGAGATGAGAGTTCAAAGGGAAGGAGGTTCCAGGATTTGCCAACAGTGCTGGCGAACAGTGTGTCACCGGCCTTATTTTTGGATTTGACTATGGATACCAGTACTTTATTGGCTGAGCGAAGGGTTGTCAAATTACTATAGGGCGTAAGAAGGCTAGTAAGTATAGGAGAATTTTTAGGAAGATGGAGGATATTATATGCGATAATAAGTGGTTTAATTTGGAGTTGATTATGAAGTTCTAGCCATCCTAGTTGTTTTAGGTTTTGACAGTGGTGAGTTCTAAATGAGGAACCAGTAGCAAATCTGGCAATATTGTTGTAGGAGGTAGCTAGTTTGTTAAGGTTGTTTCTTGATAGGTTGGTATAGATGGGACAGGCATAGAGGAGGGTGGGAATTAGGTGAGGGCAATAGTTGTTCTAGCTGTTGGAGTAAGGAAGGGTTTAATCCTATAGAGGGGGCCTAATTTTCTGCTTGCTGTTTTTATTGTAGTGTTAATATGTATGTCAAAGCTAAGATTATGGTCTATAGTAACCCCTAAGAGCTTGGTAGTTGGGTCGGGAGACATAATGATACCATCATTGGATATAACTGTGAAGTGAATTGGGGGGGACCTTTGTGTGGGAGTGAAGAGTAGTAGTTTTGTTTTTTTAGGATTCAGGAGGAGGCTATGTTGTAAGAACCATCTTTCTATGCTGTTGAGCACTGTTTGGGTAGTGGCCTGAAGTTGAGATGTAGAGGTAGCTGAGCACATTAGTGTGGAGTCATCAGCATATTGGATACATGTAGCTTGCGGAATGATCAAATTGAGATCATTTATGAAAATTGAGAATAGGAGAGGGCCTAGGATAGAACCTTGAGGGACTCCTAGGGTAATAGGAAGGTGAGAGGACAGATTATTTTCCCAGAGCACAGCCTATTGCCTATTCTCAAGGTAGGATTTAAACCATTGTAAAGCCTGTATATCTAGTGAGAGACAACTAAGTATGTTCAGGAGAAGTTGATGGTTGACCATGTCAAAGGCTTTTGATAGGTCAATAAAGAGTGCTGAGGATAGAGTATTGTTGTTTCTGTTATTGTTAATACGTCAGAAAAGGATAAGAGGGCTGTGGTGGTACTATGGTGAAGCCTAAAGCCATGTTGGCAGTTAGCTAGTAAGTTATTTTTCAGTAGGTGGTCTAGTAGTTGGCGGTGGATAGGTTTTTCCATAATTTTAGATAAAGGGGAGAATAAAGCTATTGTACGGTAGTTAGAGAGTTTAGTTGAGTTGCCTCCTTTGTGGAGTGGGATAATATGGGAGATTTTCCAGATAGATGGTATTGTTCCTTCAGTGATGGTTCTATTTATAAGATGGAAATAGGAAAGGATATTGCTGCTGCAGCTATCTGTAGATATTCTGCTGGTAAATGGTCAGCTGAGGGGGTGCAAGGTTTTAGTTTATGAAGAAGAGTGCAGATGAGGGACGTTGGGACTGGTTGTAAATTAAATGATGGGGTTAAAGTTGACAAGAAGAATGATAGATATGTGTTAACAGAAGGTAGTGAGTTGGCGAGAGTTTTGACTGCTTCAGTGAAGAAGGTATTGAAGGCACTAGCAATATGCTTTGGACTTTCATAGTTGGATCCTGTAGGGGTGGGAGTTTTGGACTGTCCTGGGTGGAGGAGTCTGTTAATGCCTGCTCAGAACTTTTGTGGTTTATGTTGATGGGTTTGCTGGTTGTTGTGATAGAAGTTCCTTTTATCTAGTAGTATAGACTTTTTGGTGACATTTCTCAACTGTCTAAATGTTAGATGATCAGCAGGGTTTTTAGTTGCTCGCCATTTGGCCCAGATTTTATTTCTCTGTATAATTTTGTGCCTTGTTTCTTTTGTTAGCCATGGAGCAATTTTTATCTTATTTCTCATTGAGCGGGATGGGGCATGATGGTCCAAGTTTTCTAAGAATTTGGCATTAAAGTAGGATACAGCTTTGTCTAATTGGAGGTATTTTAGGGGGTGACCAGTCACATGCTTTCAGTTCAGTTTGGAAGTTAATAGGGTTAAAGTTTTTGTTGGACCGAATGGTTTTATATAAGGTTGGTTTATGGGTATTCATTTTTTGTCTGATTATGTAGGTCAGCGAGTGGTCACTGATATCATCAGGAAGGATTCCTGCATCATAAGAAAGGGGCTGACTGTTTACTAGTATCCAGTCTAGAGATGTTTCGTTGTTGTTGGGTTTATGGATCCTGGTGGGGGAGGTGATAGTTTGAGAAAAAACATAAAGGTTTATGTGGGTAGTCTGGTTGTCTGAGATGCAGGTATTCCAGTCAATATTAAAGTCTCCCAGTATTATGGTTTCTTGTGGGTAGTTGATTGACAGCCAGGAAAGAATATTTTCCAGGATGGTTATGTTGTTACCATGAGTGAGGTAGGCACATATTATATAGATAGATTTGTGGGTGTTGATTTGGAGTTTAGAAATAAGGATTTCTGTTCTACTAGTAGAAGGTGGTTGCACATTTATTGGTGTTAATTGCAATTCTGATTTGTATAGTATTGGTACACCCCCCGCCCCTTTTGGTTATACGATCTAATCTCATGATATTGTATCCTGGTGGGGTGATTTCATTGTCCAGTGTTGCAGGTTTTAACCAGGTCTCTGTTAGGCAAAGGATGTCGAAGGAGTGGATATCTAAGAGGGCATGGAGGTGGGCAACTTTATTGTTTAGGCTCTGTATATTGAGGTGAGCTATGATGAGGGAGTTTGATACTTTTGTGATGGTTTGAGAAGTAGAGTGATAGTGATTTTGTTTGGGAGGGTTGGTGGTGGTTGTAGTGTTGGGGCCAGGGTTTGGATGGATGTCACCATCTAGAAGTTTAGCATTTTTAATCCTGTGTATGATATTTAGGAATTTACAGGGTGTATATTTTGTTTTCTTGGGTTGGTCATAGTTGTTGTGGATTAAACGATGAAACTTTGGTATTAAATAGGTGGGTGTTGAGGTAATATTAATGTAGTTATGGTAAGGTAGTTGGTCTGTCAAGGTTGCTTGTTTAAGGGACTGACTGTTGTTATTCAAGGTCAGAAGTTCATATTTAGTTAGTGTATAGGTTATAGTTAGTAAAGGTAAGATGGCAATTAAGAGGAATAGTTGTTGGTATTTGAGTCTGGGTAAAGAGACCATGGTGATAGGTTAGGTAATTAAATAAATTGGGGTAAGGTTTATTTAAGAGGAAGAGAGCGGGGAGGTAGTGCAAGCTTTAGTAGTAAGTTAGGATATAGAGTTTGTAATTGATTAAGTACTACTAGAAGTAATAAGTATCTTTAAGTGGTGAGTTTGGGTTGTTAGGATGTAATGAGTAGGAGGATGAGATTGGCTGAGTAGGAGTGGGGGTGTGGCCACAGGAGGTTTAAGGTTAGGACCCCTGGGGGTGGGTGGGAATTGGGGGTAGGGTAGGGGAGCGGAGTGAGCCCGCAGGGCGAACGGAGCAGGTTCAGACAGGTAAGCGAGTAAGTCAGCAAAAACCTAACAGTAAGCAGCTGACTACTGGGTACCTTAGTTGAGAAGGAGTAGGTCTAGGGAGACAGGTAATAGTGGTCATGAAGGTAAGTGGTAGCAGAGAGCAAAGCTAGCAGAAAGTAGCAGGTAGATATAGGGCAGGAAGACAGTTCACAAGCCTGGGACAGAACTTTAAATTCTTTGGAGATCAGGGAAGGATGGAAGATTTAGGTGCTATCCTAGTTTAGAGTGCCATCTAGTGGTCAGATAGAGTAATACCAACAGAGGCAAGTGAGCAGAGAGAGATGTTTCAAGGTTTGGGAAGGCTCCTAAGGATAGTTTCAGGAGACAGTACAGGAGTGATAAAACATCTAAATGCTAGGGGATTGAGAGGGGAGAATGGCTGCTGGGTATCCTGGCTAAGGTAGCATATAATACATACACTTGATAATTAGCAAGTGTTTAAATATTACCACTTTATTTGATAACACATACTTTCTTGCCTCCTAGTAAACAGGGTTCATTAAGTGGGACGGCAAGTCTTTATGCTATAGAGGAGTTGTATAGATTTGGTTTGCAGGGAGTCCTTTTACCAGGTAGGTATGTTCATAAGGTATTAGAGTAGGATAGAAGTTTCAAACCTAGAAACAGTGGGGACAAGAAAAAAGAAATAGTGAAGGGGTATGAAAGACATTTAAATGATAGGGTAATACACACAGAGCATGCAGTTTAAACAAGCTAACAGGTATTTAAAAGTACAGTTGGGGTACTACTCAGAACAATTGAGTTCATACAAACAGTTGAAAAGCAATCATTGCAAAATATACAGATACAAAGCAAGGTATATCAGCATCTATTCAAGCAAACATTTGAAAATCATTCATTGCAAAGTTAGCAGATAGAATGCAAGGCATCCCAGCACCTATTCAAGCTAACAAAAGGTACACAGTACTCATACTAGTAGAGAAAGGTCTAAGCAGTGTGCAACAGTCTAGCTAGGAAATACTTAAATAAATGCTACAGTATGGAGCTGGGTTCAGAGTGGTATATAAGCAGTAAGCTAAGGTAGTTAATTGCAAGAGAGGCTAGTGAGAAATAGATATGTGCAGTCCTAGCTTAAGCACCTTACCAAGCTAACATACAAGCAGGACAGTTGTATGCCATGCGACCAAGATAATGAATAAATAATATATAATAGGTTAAGTGGGGAGGCTATGTTTGTTAGTTGACTTATCAGTGCTGTATTAAAATTAGCAGATACCACTATGTTTGTGAGCATACGCTCAGTCTGTAGTACTAGCCCAAGCACTGATACAGGCAGTCATAGAAGCTGGGACCCGATAAGCCCTGAGGCCAAAGAAAACATAAGCCGTTTCGTTTGTTAGCTGAGGAGCCATGACACTAGTTCTATTGCTCACAGACAGAGACAACTTTGCAGCGTTCCTTCACGTTTGGTCAAAACACGCTAATGTCTAGCATTCACTAGATAGAGTGGAGCAATAAATAGCTTACCTTATTGGAAAGCAACAGTTCTATCGCTCTCGGACAAAGACAACTTTGCAGCGCTCCTTCACTTTTGGGTAAAACACGCTATTGTGTAGCGATCGCTAGATAGAGCAGAGCAATAAATAGCTTTCCTTATTGGAAAGCAACAGTTGTACACACTATTTCAACAGTTACTGTACTACAATGAATAGGTTTCTTTATTAGAAAGCAACAGATGTACACACTATTTCACCAGTTAATGTATTTCAACTTTTATCAATAGCTCAGTATGATCAAGCGTTCAATAGTAAGCCTTGTGGACAGAGCAAAAAGTATGCCATTTTCTAGTTACATAACGAGCGGATGCTCTGATTCTATCACCTGTGGACACTGTCCACTTTGCGGCGCTCCTTAACTATTGGCAAATACACAATATCTAGAGATTGCTAGATAGAGAACAAAAAAAAATCAATAAAAAATGCTTTCGAGATATTGAAGCAGCAGAAAATAGCCACTCTTGCTATATTTTGATGTGCTAAAACCTTTGGCCAGCAGCATGTTAAAGTCAAACGTTTACTAAGTACACCAAAAATAGTATAAGGTGTGTTTCAATTACAAGTAGTAGATGAAGTAAGAATTATGGAACATCATGGCAATGTGAGAAAGAAGAATGTAATACAGAGGAAGTTCATTGTTTGAACTGCCACAAAGAAAAAGAGACTGATTTATTCTTGAAGCTAAACCAATATTACCCAGAGCAGGTGATTTACGAAACGCTTTGTTGTCCTGAGCAGCAAAAATTATTGTGAGGTATAGTACGCTAATACCAAATGGTGTGAATCATGACATTTGTGTTTTTACCTCATTATGAGCTGTTATAATAATTGATCATTTTAATAAAGGATGGATATTTATTTTCGTAAATAACATTATGTAAGAAAGTGCTGCCAAAAGGCTTCCTTTAAACCGCATGAGTTGCTAAAAGTTTTAACATTGAGAGTTAATTGGATAATTGAATGTGATTAAACCTTTGTAAGGAATGTCTGTTCAGAATAGTAGCTGCTGCTTAAAAGCTGAAGAGCTGAGACACTTGATCGCATTTAATAATAAACTGTATGTTGCACTATCTCTACCATTTTGTTGTTGTGTTTTGTTTTTTGTTTTATTTTTTATTATTCAGTTTGAGTATGGCTTATACCTATCCCTTATTACGTATTCTAACATGTCTATACTGGATCATTTGTGAGACTTCATTGCAGTCTAGTACATTGCTTACTTTCCATTGAGTTCTTTTCCAAATGTAATACACCCAGAAGCTTTACATCCATCTTCCTCCTTAATCTTAAAATTGTTAAATACAAATAGAGATAGATAGCTTCATAGATATTGTTGGTTATAGTGTAAACATTTCAAGTAAAAGGCTGAAGAAATGAAACCGAAGAATGAATGGTCCACTGTTAAGAGTCATTTGTCCATTAAAACATTATGAGGTGCTGCTTGAGGATGGGTGGGGTATCCTTCTGATGTCAGCTGCTTGCAGAAATGAGGGGTAATTCAGTGCTGACATCTGTTGTAAATCCTACTTTTGCGGTGGTAACATGTGCATGCAGGGACATGGAGAAATTGATAAAAACAGCTCCCCCATCAGCAGTGTGATTTTGAACCAGGGTCCTTGATCTTATCAGTGGCCCTGGACAAAGGTCGGATATAGCTTGGTCCAGGAGGAACTGCAGTTAGCTGAGGGTCAGCTGTAAGGAGACAAAGTAGGGGAAAAAGAAAATGCGAAAATAAGAATTTTTTTGAATTGACAACTGAAAATAAGACTGTCCTGTTACTGTGTGTCAGTGTGATGTAGGAGACAGGAGAAGCATACTAAAGAAAAACCGCTTTCTCCAGCACAAACTCCGAACAAAACTGAAATACAGAAAATTGCATCAAATATTTCCAGTGCTTTTGTTTTATTTCTGACATCATGTCGTATGCATGCACAAAAATGTATACACATAGTTAAGACAGTGAAGAGAAGGGGAAGAAAACATGAGTGATGCTTGTTAAGAATCTTTACTAAAATGTAAAGTCAGAAGGTCACATGGCACAGTAATCCTTTTACAGGTAACTCAAAGAAGCACTTATATTTCACATATAGTCATGCATATGGCATGCCCTCCTTACTTAAATGAACTATCTCAGTGGATGCACAGTTGTGCAGAAAAGCGACACATTCGTGCATGGGCTAACACACTTGACATGTAGATTGCCATCTCTCACAGATGCAGTCTTATATAATAGAAAATATGGTCACTGAGATATATACTTGACATATAGATTGCCATCTCACAGATGCAGTCTTATATAATAGAAAATATGGTCACTGAGATATAAGACTAGTGAAACTGAGTTAGGAGAATAATTCACTACCCAATGGACATCACTCCGCTCATAGAGAAACCAGTTTAATCAAACTTTGGGGCAGTGTAGCACTAAGCTGTATTTTACTCTACATTTTACCCATGGCTTCATTAACTTGCATGTGAAACATTGCACACACATGTGCACGTGTGCATGCACACAATCCTTAAAATCGCTTAAAAGAAAACCAAAGTAAGGATCATTTGAAGGTGAGCATTCTTCAGCATTTAAATATTTGTAAAACAAATAGTGTGTGTATATAATACACACACACACATATACTAAATGTATGTATATATTTTTATGAGTCTACTTCATAACATTGAAATTTCATAACATTGAGACCAAAACATTTAAATCCCAAAACACTGAAAACTCAGAACATTGAAAGTGTGCTTCATGACATTGAAAACTACAAGGCACATGTAAACAGCATCCTCTCCACCTACAACACCACCTAACTAACAAACATACTTTTCAATTGAAAAACAAGCAAATCTGCAAGGGGAAAAATATAAAAAATAAAAAAATGTACAATACGCAGGTTGCATAAGTGTGCACAATCTTAAACTAATACTTTGATGTGTGTGCACACCCTTAAACTAATAATTTGTTGAAGTACCTTTTGATTTAATTAAAGCATTCAGTCTTCTTGGGTAGGAGTCTATTAGTATGGCACATCTTGACTTGGCAATATTTGCCCACTCTTCCTTGCAGAAGCGCTCCAAATCTGTCAGATTGCGAGGGCATCTCTTGTGCACAGCCCTCTTCAGGTCACCCCCACAGATTTTCTATTGGATTTAGGTCTGGGCTTTGGCTGGGCCATTCCAAAACTTTGATTTACTTCTGGTGAAGCCATTCTTTTGTTGATTTGGATGTATGCTTGGGGTCATTGTCATGTTGAAAGGTGAAATTCCTCTTCATCTTCAGCATTATAGATTTATTGTAGTCTCATTTTTTATATCACAAAAACATGGCATTTTAACAGCAGTATGTACACTTTTTATATCCACTGTATATGTATGTTTGCCTGTATGTGTACCAGATTTTATGCAACAATACACAGATATATATATATATATATATATATATATATATATATATATATATATATATATATATATATATATAAATATGTATATATTTATAGTTACACATACGAGTGCAGCATGCTTGGTCAAACATTGCTTTGGTTGACAGCTGGAAGTAAAGTGCAGGGTTGTTTGTTCAGACGTCTGGTTTATCAAACAGCTATTTCATTAGATGTTTGTTTCATCAGAACAGGTAAGTGGAATGTATCATAGGTGTGTATGTGGTATGTTTGTGTGTGTGTGCAAATATGTGTGGGTTAGGGTTAAAGTAAGGGTTATGTAAGGAAATAGATTGTGTGTGCGTGTGTGTTTAGTGTCAGGATTAGGTTAGGGGATATATTTAGTGTTTATGTGTTTGTGTGTGGTGAATGTCTGCGCTGTCTTCTGCATTGGTAGTATTGTGAGACAGGCTTTTTTAAGTTAAGATGTACGTTAGCATTAGGAGCATGGGCAGGGTTAGGGTTAGCACATATTACTAAGGAGTGGAGCAGAGAGCAATTAACCTTGATGTAAAGTCTGTAAACTGAATACCCAAGTAGATGATAAATTGCCTCTGAAGCTTGTGCAGATTTGCTGCAAAATGTTAAGACTGTAATTTGGTTATGCTATCTCATAACCACCTTCATATTCTGAAGAGGATTGTTAAAAGTTGTTTTTAATGTGCTACTCAGAAGTTATGTTCTGTGCCTGCAGTGATCCCTTGGTGCCATCATGCAGCTGTTCATGCATGACATTAACAATGTCAGCGTTAGTTATCAGTACATGCATGACATTAACAGCGTCAGCGTTAGTTATCAGTACATGCATGACATTAACAATTTCAATGTTAGTTAATACATGCATGACATTAACAATGTCAGCATTAGTTATCAGTACATGCATGACATTAACAATGTCAGCGTTAGTTAATACATGCATGACATTAACAATGTCAGCATTAGTTATCAGTAAAGGTATGAGATTAACAGTGTCAGCTTTAGTTGTCACTACATGCATGACATTAACAGTGTCAGCGTTAGTTATCAGTACATGCATGACATTAACAATGTCAGCGTTAGTTGTCAGTACATGCATGACATTAACAGTGTCAGTGTTAGTTGTCAGTACATGCATGACATTAACAATTTCAGCGTTAGTTGTCAGTAGATGCATGACATTAACAGTGTCAGCGTTAGTTGTCAGTACATGCATGACATTAACAATGTCAGTGTTAGTTATCATTATACTTGTAAGTAGCTGGCTGCACAGATGCATTGGTCTGTTACCAGACTAATACATGATTAACCACTTGTGTAGAACTGAGGTGCATTAGTTTATCAGACTGATATATGGCTATCTACATGTGTGGCTGTACTGTTCATTAGCCTATTAACAGACTGATACATGGCTGGCTATGTATGTGGCTGCAGTCTTCATTAGTCTGTTGCCAAACTGCCATGTGGCTTTCCCTTTGTGTGACTGCATTGTGCTTAACAATAGACTGGCACATGGCTGGCTGCATGTGTGGCTGCAAACAGCCTAAAAATACACTGGCTGCATGTGTGACTGCAGTTATGCTTAACAGACTGGCACATGACTGATGACCCAGGTTTGACTAGTGTCACAGCCACTTTTTGAGCTGGCTCATAGGAGAAGAGAAGGTGACGCTTAGCTTCCTCATCTCTCTCCTTTTCGTGAGGGTGTGGTGGTGTGCTGGCGACCATATGGCCAAGACATAGAAGTGCAGCTTCAGGGACATGTTACCATATAGGTCAGGGTCATTCCCTCATGGCACTGTTGCACATCCCCTTTGAAAGGTCAGCACATCAAAGGGCTTAATAGAAAAACATTTACATGAGCATAATTTGTGGTGTTGCAGTTGACCGTGCATCTCTCTGCCTGCCTCATGACAAATTCCATTCATTTTCTTATCCTGCCAAGATGACATCATCTGATGTTTAGCACTGGTACAGGAGGATGGGGTGATCAACCATCTACCATTGCCATCCCCACTTCCTCTTCCCACCCTATTTAGTGGTTTCACTAGAGGGGAATAGTTCTGGATGAGGACAGAGAAATGGGAGGGTGACTGTCAGATAATGGTCAAACTGCATCAGGCCTTACAATACTGTTGGGTAGTCCATTATTTCACCAGTATTGTCCACATTGTAAGGTGTTGCTTGTTTAGGTGTTTTTTGTTTATCCTTATTTCTGATGTTCAGTATGTGTATGCTTTTTCTTTTATCTGTTTTATAAAATAAAATACATGGCACCGTTTAAAAATAAAACTGATCACCACTACTATCAAAAATCATTTTAAAGGAGCAGCTCATTTACATAGCTAGGCTGAAACAGTGCTGCTTTCAGTTATTGTTTATATGTCTTTATTTGTTTTTAGGTAAGAAAGGGCAAGGATCCTTTCTAGCTACAGCTCAGGCACTAAACAGAGAAGCAGTTGCAATAAACTCTGAGCTGGCCACATACTGTACCTATATATGTATGTTTGTGTGTGCATGTGTGTGTGTATATTTATGTATATAGATAAAATCTCACAGCATAGTGGCGAGTAGGAATGTTTGTTCTTTCCCTGCTTTTGTGCAATATAGGAGTTGGTGTATGTAAGTTGCAGGGGATGGGGGAGGAGTGAGGGGGCTTGCTGTCTTGCATAAAACAAGGTTAGTTTTTCTTATGTGGGTTTTTGATTAATTGATTTTCTGAGTTTTCATCTTTTTTGATCAATGTTTTGCAATTCAAACATGTGGTTGTTTAGTGAAATGTTACATATGGGTTACCAACAAATGGTCGAACATTCCAATTGTCAAATGAGACAATCTTGATGAGTGGATGGCAAATAGAAAGTTCACCCTGGGGATCACTTCAGTGGCTCTACTGGATAGATTCAGTGGAAACTAACGTAGGGCGGCACGATGACAGGGCACTTCTGTGGGCTAGGCTTGCAAATGCTCCAGGGCCGTTAGCCTAGTACACACCTATGAACCTATAAAAGAGCCAGTACAGCTAATCAAAAAAATAGCTGATTGAATGTACTGGATTTTTTTGTTGCACGATCGCAGTTCACTGGGGATTGGGGAATTTAACCTTTACCCATTGTCATGCAGTCTCTGTATGGGATTTGCAGGTGCGGGGGGGGGGGCCTTGCCCCCTGCAAAAAAAAACAATGTGTTTACTTTTTTGTTTGATTTTTGATAGGCTGCTGATTGACTAGTTGCATTTGATCAGTTGCCATTTGATATAGTTAATTTTTGATGTACGGATGTACATTTGTGTATGTATGTATGGACTTAACAGCAGAGTATCATATCTAGCAGTCTAAATGAATCCATAAAAAATAGTAACATGCAAGAATTAGTACAAAGAAAAAGAAGCATAATTAAATGCCAGTGAAGGCAAGTGAGCCCAATATCAGAAGAACTGAAAGGGCAAGTGAACAAGTAGAAAGAATAGAGTTAGAAAACAACTTTGAAAAAAAATGAAAGAAGTGGGTAAGTTAAGAAGGGTTTTTCTTGGCTGTAATACATCATTGGTGAAAAAGAAAATAAGCCAGTAGGAGTGAGGTAAGGAATGGAATTGTGGAAGGTGTAAGATGAGGAGCAGAGAGTTCTAAGCAAGGAGGAGATGTCTTTTTGAAGAAAAAAAAAAAAAAAACACTCTGGAGAGAATACTAGAAAGTGACAAATCTGAACTTAGTATTTGAAAACCTGAGCTTTTTATGAAATTTGGCATTTTAGTCCAGAGAAGTAACTTATTGAACTTTCTATTACTTACTGTATATAATATTGTCAGCTTGCTTTGATGAGTGCTATTTTATTTAAAATCTAGATGCTGCAAAAAATTAATAGAATTATTTTAATGACTGGAAATGTACACTTAAAAGTCACAGGTATAATCCCAAAGCCAGCTCAAGGAAATGGAATTTCATTTTTTAAGAACTATAAATCAGTTTAGAGAATAGGCAAACTGTACACTAAACCCTGATTAGAGATTGAATGTTCTCTAACAGGGTGTTAATGTACAGGTAATGCCCTCTAAAAAACAAGTCAGACAGTGATACCAATAACAAAGCATTTTATCATAGTAACTTGTCTGTGTACCAAGCAGTCTGTCACCTTTCACAGAGGAAGATGATGCTTGGTCTTACTGTCTCTCTTTGATTCTTTGATGACATTAAGATGAATCTGTTGGTACGATTCAGAACAATAGTAACTTGTGAGTATTAGTTATTTATTTATTTATTTTACATTTGTTGACTGGGAATGTCCAACTGAGCCAGAGCGCTTTTTCAGCAGAGTCCGGGGGAGAAAAGCTCCATAGTAATACAAATGGATCTATATTAGATCATCGAAGGTTTCATAGCTCGAATCACTAAAGATCTGCCTTAAGTGATTGAACTATTAAAACTTAGAATGTTTATAAAAATATATTGAAAACAAAAAAAAAGAAAAACTAAAGTGTGTAGGCAGGGGGGCAAGCCCCCCTGCACCCGCTACACCCCCGCTACTTAAATATACCAACTCTGAGACCGCGCTACATTGAAGTAAATGGAAATCTCTCCTTACGGAGATTTCTGTTTAACCGTTCGATGTTCTGCACTTTCCCTATTCTCGTGCCGACAATATCAGCTTCGATATTGTCAGTCTTCGAGAAAATAATATAAGCCCAGTACAAACAACCAAATTAATCACAGTTATAACAAGTTAAAAACTAATAAAAGTTCCATAATAATACAAACAACCAAAATAATCACAGTTATACTAACAAGTTAAAAACGTAAAATAGTGATTTAAGACTAGACTCCATATTCAAGACATTTTTATTTTATTTATTTTACATTTGTTGACCGTGCTAGTCTAGCTGGATAAATGTCCATTTTCAGTAGAGGCCCGGGGAGAAAAGCTCCAAATAAGATAAGATTAATAAGGTTAAAAGAAAAAAGAAATGTCAGGGATGCAGAAAATGTTTTATAGTAACTGAAACTGTAGCAAAGTCTAAGGATGTTATTGCAGGGAAGATAAGGAAAATGAGAGTGTACATATAATGGGAGAAGGAAGGAGTCGAATAAGGAAAGTGTAGCGATGATAGGAGGATGAGAAAGTAAGGGAGGAGTGGCATAGAGGAAGAAGAGGTGGTGGAAGTGAAGAACAATAGAGAGTGGAGTGCTAGTGGTATTGTACTTAGATGGTTGTATTCAGGGAGGGTTAGAGCAATGGCAGATCCATTGTTGTTTGAAGTATTCTTTTAAGGCTAACTTAAATTGTTTGGGATGCCTTTGATTTTTGATTTCATGAGGGAGTTTGCTCCAGGCTGTAGAAGGGTGATAGCTGTATAAATTTTGACCTGATTTGGATTTAGGTTTATAAATTATAAATGTCTAATAGATCAAAGGATGAACTCCTAAGATTTCTAGTAGGGAAGTAGTGAGTGATGAGAGAAGACAGGGCTGGACAATAGGTTGGCTGATACAAAATTGAGTGTATGGTTTGGAGCTGGGAGAGCATGAGAAGGTGGGGTAGTTCAAGCCAGTTTAAGTGTTTCAGGGATAGACAGTGGTAGGATTTATAGGTTTGTTGAGCAGCAAATCTAGCTATATTATGGTATGCAGACTCAAGCTTTGTTAGTAGGAGTTTAAATTAGTGAGAATTTGGGAACAATATGTTAAGCGGGGTAGAAGTTAAGCATGTGTAAGTGTGATTCTAGCTTCATGGGTGAGACATTTTTTGTTTCTGTATAAGAGTCCTAATTTCTGGTGAGTTTTCTTGATACGATTATTAATGTGATGATCAAATTTTAGCTGATCATCAATGGTAACACCAAGGAGTTTTGTGCTTGATTCAACTACAATAGGGGTATTGTTAAGTGACATTATAGAAAAGGAAGATTTGATATGGTTAACTGTTTTGGGGAGAAAGTATGGTAGTTTTGTTTTTTAGGGTTGAGGATGAGCTGATTGTTAGAGAGCCATGTCTCTACTGAATTAAATGAGGATTGGGTGGCGGATAAGAGCTCAGAGGGAGAATTAGCTATGGTTATGACTGTAGAGTCATCTGCGTACTGGAGTATGGAAGAATGTGGACAGGAAGAATAGAGTAAGTTGATAAAGATATTAAAAAGTAGTGGTCTGAGAATGGATCCTTGAGGGACAGCTATTTGTACTGGAAGGGGAGTAGATATTGCAGAGTGTCCATCTGACTGATTGCAGTCTGTCTGTGAGATAGCTAGAGAACCAAGCTACAGTGTCAGGGGAGAAATTAAGATCAGACATTTTGTTCAGTAACAGAGAGTGAGAAACAGTATCAAAGGCCTTTGATAGATCAAGGAATAGACAGGAGAAAAGTTTGTGGTTGTCTCTACCTAAAGAAGTAGTGTTAAGGACGGAGAGAAGAGCAGTAGTGGTGCTATGTTTTGGTTGGAATCCATGCTGTGTAGGAGTGAGTAGTTTTTCCTGTAGGACATGTTGTATAACTTGTGTGTATGCATTTCTCTAGGACTTTGTTATCAAAGAGATTAAGTGGGATGCATGAATTCCACTTTAGGGGCACATGCACAGGTCAGGCTAAATATCAAAATGCCTGAAGTCAGATATCTGGGAGAATGGCACAGTGGCTTGGCCATTAGAATTGCTGCCACACTGTGCTTATTCCACATTGCCTTCTTGGATGACATATTTTTTGTGAAGTTTGCATATTCTTCCTGTGTTTGTGTGTGTTTTCTTTGGATCTCTCATTTCCTTTCAGATAACAAAATCCTGCTAGTTAACTGGACTGGTGATTTTAAATTATCACTTTGTGTCAGTTTGACAGTATGGCTTGAATGTGCATATGAGCAAGCCCTGTGATGGACTGGCACCCTTTCTTGGACTTATTTCTGTGTTGTGACATTACTTGCTGGCAAAGGCTGTAGTCCCCATGATCCTTAAAATGCATACAGAAGATAAATTGGTTAATGGAGAGAACTTAACTTAGTATATCTCAAGATTTTATGGATTTACCATTGGGATCAGGAACGAGTCTGGATGACTTTGGAAAGTGTCTTGAGTGTGATACTCATTTTGGATATTAGTAATTAATTTCTTATTGACATTCTAAAACCAGAAATTACAAATGTATCTTGATATAAAACTGAGCAGAAAATGAAGATCTTGTAGGCTGTGACATTACTTATTTGTCTGTGTCCAAAGTAAAGCTGAGCCAGAGGTCATAATTCAATTTATTTATCATAAGGGAATGTAGTAGTGTGGACTTAAGACTGAAAAGTACTAGGGCCATTGTTTGAGTAACTATGGTTGGACTTAATTACAGCAATTATTTCAAACTAGGCAATTATCAAAATATTTCAAAACAGCATGAATAAACACTAGCTGATTCAGTCAAGCAAGTACAAGGTGTCTGATACACAAGATCAGAGGCTGTTTTAAGGTCTGCAGACTGGATCCTGGAAGGCATGTCTTTTGTTTGTCATGTTTAAATAGATGGTAAATATACCCGAGAATAGTTTCAATACCATAACTTGATACGGAATCATACTTATTGATTTATTTTTAGTTTGATAATGGGTAAGTAAACTGGTCTATTGACTCTTTTCAGTCACACCCAGGATAAAGTAATACAAAAATATTTAAAGAAACATTTACATTATAAATTAATACAACAGCATTTAAAGAAATATTTACTTTGTACAACAACCTTTGCAGATATGAAGTTGAGTTAAAGACAATGCATGTGATGCTAAACAGCAATGGAGAGTAATTAAGTAAACTACGTATCTTATTCATGTCATGCTTTTTAACCGGCATCCTGTGCTAAGTATCATATATTTTTTAGCATATTCAGTAGTTCAGTATGATAATGTAATGTAGCTGAAGACAAAAGAAAGCAGTTAATTCATCTGTATATTTCAATTGCATAATCTTTCTAACAGAGTAGTAAACTAATATGCTGTGTCATGCTTAATATATTTCACTTATCATTGTGTAGATGAGGTCTTCTGAAAGAGAAACAAGCTTCAGCTAATCACATACTCATTAGCTGTGTAGTTTACTCCCGATCAGTGCTATACAATATGCCTTTCTTTTGTATGGAGAGTAAAAGATAATTTTCTGAGTTCTAGGAACAACTAATGTCCTCGTAATTGTATGAATAACTCTGAAACTCTGTGGTCTAAAGCAACAAGTCTAAAAAAAACTTGTGTACTTAAGTGTTAATATATAAGCATTGTGTTCATATGGGATTAGGCTAAGTCTAAAAGCATAGTAATTAGCAATTATGTGCATCTGATTGATTATCAGCAGAAAAAAAGAGAATTGTCTTTTTACTGTTATGCATGTTTTGTGTGTCCTATTGCAATTATATATGTATTTTGTTGCCCTAATCCAACTGTGTATGTTTTATCTGTTCTAAGTCAACCATTATGTACTTTTTATATGTCCAAAGCCAATGTTATGAATGTTTTGTATGTCCTAAGCTAACTATTATGTATGTTTTGTAAGTCCTAAGCCAACTTTTCTGTACTTTATGTAGGTTTTAACCCAACTTTTTTGTACTCTTTGCATGTCTTAAGCTATTATCTGCATTTTGTGTGTCCTAAGCCAACTTTTCTGTACTTTTTCCTATGACCTAACTCGGCTGTTGTGTAGGTTTTGTATGGGAAGGCCCTGAGTATTTTTAATTTTTTTTTTTTTTTTTTTACATCTAGGCGAGGCCCAAAAACTTTTTTATGGTTTGGGGACAAATGTGAGAAACTCTGAGAATCTTGATCAAGAGACTGACTGCATTGTTTAGTCACACAGAGCACCATGTGTCACCTATCATAAGCAGTAGGAAATACTGTGACTAAAAGGCAGAGAAGTATAGGAACCAAAACAAAAAAAAATGTAAAAGTTGTAGGATAGAGTGCATCTGTCTGAAGAAATAATGTGTTAACATTTATATGTTTTAGAGATGTTGACACTTTATAGGAAATACAATAAAACTAATCCAATGCTTTCTTAGGAGTTTGTGATAAAAAATGGAAACTTCACAAACTATATTTAAGTTGCTGATGTAAGAGTTTTGGTTCCATCACCAGTGGTCTGCATAGATAAACTGAATATATGCATTTCATCACTGATCGTTGGAGGCCACATTACTTTTATTTTACAAGCCCTATAAATCACCTCCCTGCGTTCATACATTAAAACTGGTTAACTGTTCTTGTGGGCAATTTTAAGCCTAGCCAATTACCCCATGTGAGACTCAAACTCTGTACCTTGTGTTTGTAAGATAAACACCTTAACCATTATACCAGTCTAGGAAGTAGGAAGCATTCCTCCCTCAGAGCTACATATTCAGAATGCACTGTTATCTGATAAGTGCAGCATCTAGGCCACTAATGTCTTTTTCAGAGTTACATTACAAAAATGAAGAAATGTTTCGTATACATGGGGGGCCACAGTCTACAGTCTGTTACCCAAAGATCATAGCAATGCTGAACGTGTACAGTGTAGTAATTAATATAGTTTCTCTTTCTAGCAGGTTTGGGTGTATATATATATATATATATGGATATATATATATATATATATATATATATATATATATATATATATGGATATATAGATACATACATACATAGGTTGGTGTAGAAAAAAGATATCACCCAGTGAGTGTATGATACTAACACAAAAGCACTTCTTGAAAAGTCTCATTTTGAACTACTGAAAAGAAAAAGTTAGACTAGGAATGACTGAGGTCAACGTTGACTGAATGATAATAGTGGTGATTAATATCAGAAACAGATACACGAAAATACATTTCAATTTGTTGTTTTGTTTTTTTTTTTGGCAGGGTACAGTCATCTTACACCTATCATACAGGGACTATACCCTCCTGTTGTACCTTTTATGTTCACCTCAGCTCTGATGTATGACCACAGAAAAAAAGAATAGTTGTTGTCTGCAGTAAGTAGAGTATTTCTGCTTCCCATGAGGTAAAATGAGTCTTATTAATTGCCTGATAGATTATTGTATTTGGTATTTTCTGAATTCAGTCTTTTGTTCATGTTCTTCCTTTCTGGCATTTTGAAGTTTAGTCTGTGGAAAATGTAGTGCACAGACTTATATGAGCACCACGTAACTCTGGAAATAATAAAGGAATTTCACATAAAAAGACAGAGATGCTGAAGAGGCAGACATGAAGTGAAATGCATACTCTCAGAAGCAATTTAATACTTTTACTGAAAGGAGATAGAAAATTAGAAAAAGGAGGACAAAAGGACACCATCAGTGAAGGGCAGACTGAATAGGATAATAGTCGCCTACTTATGTATTGTGAAAAGGAAAAAGGACCCGGAGTTTATAATTATCAGTATAAAATATATAGTGTAATATATAGTTATAAATAGTATAACAAGCTAGAGACCTGCTACAACAAAATTACCAAATTCGCCACAGGGGCATCCTACTGTAGTCACCACTGTCTCTCACTTGCTGAACTGGGCTGACTTGAATTCCCTCACCTCCTTCAATGGTATCAACTCTCACTCGCCCACAAACTAGTAAACCATCCACTAAATGTCCCATCCCTCCAGAATCTACTCCAACCCTATCGCACCACCAGACCACTAAGATCCAGCAACAAAAATCACTTGCAGATCACTAAAGCCAATAACTCTGCTGGTGAAGCACTATTCTCTTGCACCATAGCCAAATTATGGAACTCCCTCCCACCCACAATTACCTCCGTACCATCATGCACCCACTTCAAAACTTTACTAAAAGCGCACCTAAAAACATGCTGGCTATGCCCTTGCAACTCCCACTCTAATATCACCCACCCCATCCAACCACTACCTTTCTTTCCACTCCACTAACTACCTTGATTATAGCAAGCTCAGATGCTCATAAGTCTAGTACCTATACAGCAGGAACTTCTTATTTTAACATTTGTTAATGTCTGCTATGTACTTCACAGATAAAGATTCTAGTTGTCTACTGATGTACTATGTTCTTCATCTGTAAATATGTTGTAAGTAATTGCTATGTAAATTGTTAATCACTATGTAATCCAGTGTAACTACTGTCTGTTTATTTTAACAGTGGAGCTTTTCTCCCCGGGCCTCCGCTGAAAATGGACCTACGTCCAGTCGGACACTCCCAGTCAACAAATATAAATAAAATAAATAAATAAATATGAAACAGTATTACTGGTGAGAGATGCTGTAACAGTCAGGGATGGATTAGTCAGCACGGGGGGTACCTTGGATTCAAGGGCTGAGTTATAACTGCACTTTAAGCATCAGGAAGAAAATTGATGTTGGAGTGAGAGTTAAAGTGATGCTAGTTTAGTGGTGAGATTCTTCTGTGGGAAGTTAGGGCTCTTGCATATAAAAAAATGATAGTTAGAGTAGGAACTTCACTTGTTTGACTTTGCCAGACTTTTTAATGTAAAGAATGGACTGGAAACATGTACAAACTTCTCAAGGGTAATACTTTGTTTGGGTTCTTGTGATTTTAGGTAGGATCCATGAGAAAAACAACCACAGAAGAAATCCTGCAAATCACTGGTCTCCAGATATAAAACTGACAGTTTCTGATATATCAACTTATTTTATGTTTAATCCATTAATTTTCTCAGTGGGCAGAGTAAGTGTCACACTAAATGAAAGAGCTTGACTGCTGGGGATGCATTTTTTAGGGGTGCCTTTTATTGTCATGTGCCTGTGTACCAACAAGGCCTTCCCATGCCTATTTATTTGCCTATTCCCTGTGGCACTGAGGCAAGAGCCAGTTAAGGCAGGTGTCATCCGAGTTGATGTCTGTGGACTTTCTGTTTAATGTCCTGTCACCTCCCTGAATGGCGGATGTACAAGCTGCTGAAGTGAATGCCTGCCACTCATTTAATGGTTACTGTGAGCACGAGTACCTGCATGCAGGTAATGAGGCTCCTGCACAAACATGACTGGACAACAATAAGGACAGTTCCGCATTCCCTGTGCTGTATGCTATTCACCTCTTCTTCCAAAAGGTACCAACATTCCAATAGACTAGACCACATCTACCATATGTGGCTATTGACTCTTCCATCACCTGGGCTACTAATTGATTTTATAAAGACTGAGTTGTAGTTAGGACTTTATCCCTTACTTGGGGTTGGGGATTTTGAACCACTATGAGGAGTGTTATGGAAAAGAGAAAAAAAGATGATCATGAGTGATGGATTCCATCTGAATGATAAGAAAGCAAATGTTATTGAGTGGTTTCATAGTGTCTTAAAAAGGGATTGCTTTTAGCTGTAGGATATGAAAGATAGTAAGATAAATAAGGATGACAGATAAAAGTACGACTGCATAGAGAGAGAGAAAGCACTTAAAGGTACCGATATTTTGCATTTCCAGACTGTCCAACACCTAGTATTCGCCAGCATCAGAGTCCCACTGCTGTTCGCATGAATGTAGTCCACAGAAGATGAACTGAAATAAGGACTCCTTCTGACATTCACCCTCACCTAGAAAAAATGTTTTTCGCTGAGTCTTGTCACAACATCTGAACCTCTCCGATTCGGTTAGTAGCAGCCACAGCCGGATATCATTTCTGTTTTTCAACATCACTGTGACCTGCATGCAAAGCTTGTAGGTTAGCTGCCCCCTTCAGACATTTGGGATGTGTAGTATTCCTGATGCTGGTTACATTTCAGTTATGGCTGAAACTTTGTCTAGTGACACAGGTACTACCGAGTTTGCTACCGCACTGTTCAAACTCTGTAGTCTTTCTATGCATACAAGTACATGTTTTCTGAAACATTTGGCATTGAAAATAAGTATTAGTTGAAAAGCATATTACCCCATGAATTACTCTGCTGTATAAATGCACTACCTTGAGCATTAATCTGCTGTATATATTTTTTATTGCACTTGTGTTTAAAATTACTGATGCATCTGTCTTTGATATGTGATGTATGTAAACAGTTGTGTCTTATAAATCTTATCAGCTAGTTACTGGATCTTTTTTCTGGCTGTAATAAGGTTTGCTGATTGTACTTGGCTGGTAGTTTTCTTCAGAGTGAACTGTACTATTTTAGAAGGAGATTAGGAGTTCTTGGTTATGAAAATGTGTCTTTCCTCAAAATGCAGCAGTTTCAGAACTGGTTTTATGTGCACATCAATTCTATACCCCAAATAATATGATGTTATGTGATCCTATCTCGCCTACATTCTGACTGATGGGTTCGGAGCCGATCCCTCGGCTCCGACTCGGCACGCTTATGCCAAAGAGCGAAGTCTCTTATTGGCTGAGCTTACTATATCCCAGGATGCACCACTACCAGTCCCCCAGATCTCGTTTGCCGCTAACTAGCAAAGACGTGGTCTCGAGCTGGCTGAGCTAAGTAGTGTCTTTTCACTAACTTTTTCTGTCAGAAATTTGCTAATTCTTTAACAAAAAGCTGTTTTAACGGCTACTCTGTGCTGTTGTGTGTGTTTTGAAAATTTTTGTGGAAAATTTGTGTGTGATTGGTGTTTGTTCTGGCTACAGGCCCCTTGTTCTGTAGGGCCTTCCCTGTCAGTCAATACCCTTTTTGAACCTTTAGGGGTTCTTGGATTCCCTTAGATTTATTCACTGTTGTATGTCTTCAGTTGGCCTTAATTTAATTGCTGGCTGTCATTCTTAACGCAAGTTAATCCTTGTAGTGTCAGTCTTTTTCAAAAGAGTTTTGTCTGTGAGAGAGTTACTCAATTCTACTTATAATGTCTCAGGCGCCTAGGCCTTCGGGCTTTAAGAAGTGCACTACATGTAGTTTTAAAATGTCTATCACGGATGACCACTCTCTCTGTGTATATTGTTTGGGCGCCAAACATTTGCAGGAGTCCTGCAGCGTGTGTCACGCTTTTTCCTCGAGGGTCCTCCAAGAGAGGAAAAATAAGCTTATATTGAAAGGCCTTATAAAACCCTCTTTTGAAGAAGCTTTAGCATCCTCTCCTTCTCCTGCTAAAAAGAAAAGGGCGTCGGCTCCGACCAGTCCGTCGGACCCGACCGCCAAAAGACATAGACAGGCTTCTCCTTTGGCTCCAAGGACTTCGGAGCCGAGGGCGGAATGGTCTGCCTCGATGCCTCCAGTCTCGACTCCTCTGGCTTCGGAGCCGATGGC
The DNA here is from genome assembly GCF_019279795.1 of Protopterus annectens. Taxonomy (NCBI): domain Eukaryota; kingdom Metazoa; phylum Chordata; order Ceratodontiformes; family Protopteridae; genus Protopterus; species Protopterus annectens. The sequence goes on along the minus strand of NC_056744.1, from coordinate 121,011,072 downwards.
TGGGGCATCGAGAGGCGGGTCACCTTCATCGGCTCCACTGATCTCGGAGCCGATGAAGGTTGTCCGCTCAGACACTTCCTCCTCGGCGCCTAAGTCCTCCTTGGCACCGATGGAAACTGGCTTGTGCATTCCTTCGGCGCCGATAGTTATCAAGTCGCCTCGGAGCCGGTCCCCTAGCCCCTTGGGGCCGTTGGAGAGGCCAACTCGAACCCGTTCAGTCTCCTCTAGGTCATCGAGGATGTCAGATTCGGACATAGACAGGGTGCTCCAAAGACTGTTCCAGTCCCCAGTCTTTCAAAAATTTGTTTCGGCTCCGACCCAATTGGCTTCGGAACCAATAGCCCATTCCATTGCCATTCCTCCTCCGACCGCTTCGGCTCCGTCGGAGCAGGTGCTGTTGGAGCCGGTGGAGATCCTAGGGTCGGCTCCGACCCTCACTCCAACCCCGGCCTTGGTCCGAGTTTGGCACGCGGACTTCTTCGGCCGGACCGGGGTGACGTTTGGGACCAATGCTGTCGGTTCCGAGCCTCCCTCTCGGTGCTTGGCTGCAGGACTTCCGTCTGCTATCATGGCTCCGGGGACCGGACACTCCCAGGATTCTGGGGGTCCGGCTTTCAGAGCTATGAGGAGTGCCTTGGCCAAGTCTTCTTCGGCCATCTCTACGGCTTTACCGGCACCTTCCCTGGGCGTGGAGACTGGGTCTTTGGCAGTTCCCCTGTCCCTAGGCAGCGGAGCCCCGGGGCCTGAGGTTACCCCCACTGGGGGTTCCCCTCCTCCTGAGGGTTCTTCGGAGTTGTCTTCGGAGGAGCCTCCAAGGAAGAGATCGTGCAAGAGGAAGCACGTGGACTCCCCCGAGTCTCTTACATCGGACACTGATCTTGATGATGCGGAGGGGTCCCCAAAGTCGTCCTCGGATGATGTCTCATTCGCAGACATTTTAGAGATCCTTAAGCAACGAGGCGGCTGGATATCCAAACCCCCCTCTGCTGATGAGTCAGTGCTTCTCAAGGCCTTTGGGGCTCAGCCCTCCGCCTCCTGGGTGTCTCCGCCCTTCGATGAGCTCCTGGACTTGGTTTGTCGGAGGGCGTGGGAACATCCAGATACTGTGGAACCAGTGCCTTCTCGCCCTAACAAATTTTTGTCTACCCCACCCGAGAAGGAGTTCTTGACAAAAGGCGTGGCTGTAGATGCCATGGTGGTGGCATCTGCTACACAACAGGACGTGGCAGAGGCTTCAACGTCCGTCCATCCTCCTAATAAGGAGTCTAGGAGCATGGACCGCACGGAAGCGCACCCTGACTTCAGCGGCCTTTACACTAAGGTCCCTGAATTATTTGGCACATTTTACCAGGCTACAGAGGGATCTGGCCAAGGAGCTGTCAGATTCCCTCTCAGGTAACCTACCTGAGCAGCTAGCCCAGTCGGTTAGCTCTCAGTTGGCTATCCTTACCTCGATTTCTAACTCGTCCATGAGGCTCATTTCATATGCGGCGAAGGCGGGCAGAGCGGCAGGCACAGGCGTAGCTCACGGAGACAAGCCTGGCTCCGTTTGTGTCATTTCGCGGAGGCCTTCAAGTCTTCCTTCACCGACGCTCCCTTTGATGGGTCCTCTTTGTTTGGACCTAAGGTAAAAGACACTCTTACCCGCTGTGAGCAAGAGGGAAAAACTTTATCTGCCGTAGGTGCACATTATTCCACTCCCTTTCGGCCTTATCCCAAGGCTAAAGGAGGAGGAAGATGTGGTTCCGCAAATCACAGAAGGTTTTCCCTCAACAGCAGGAAGATTCCCCTTCCAGAGGCAGAGGACGGGGAAATTTTTCTGGGAGACGCCGTCCCAGAGGCGGCAGAGGGCCCCGCAATTCTGGAGACCGCGAGTCCTTTCGTGGCTCTTCAGCCTCCCACACTTCATGAAGGATTGCCCGGCTGTGCTGCTCCGGAGCCAGTCGGGTGCCATTTTGCCAAGCACCTAAAAGCCTGGGAGTCTATCACTCAGGACAGATGGGTGCTTCGGATTATTGCCGGAGGTTACACCATTCCCTTCACACACTCACCCCCACCGTCCAAAAAAATCCCGGACCCACCACCCAGTCAAAGGGAAATTGCAGCCGCAGAAGCTTCAAAGCTGCTAGAAAAAGGAGTCATCCAACCGGTCCCCACAGACCAGATCGGATCCGGAAATTACTCAAGGTTCTTTTTAGTGCCAAAAAAGACAGGGGACCTGAGACCAATATTAGATCTCAGCAAACTAAACCAGTCCGTCATAAAGTCCAAATTCTGAATGGTCACTTTACAATCCATTCTCCCATTGTTGGAGAAGGATGTTTGGATGTGCTCCATAGATCTCAAGGACGCCTATTATCACATACCGATACATCAGGCGTCCAGGAGGTATCTGCGCTTCAGCCTGGGAGACAGTCATTTCCAATTTTGTGCACTGCCCTTTGGTCTCACCACAGCCCCCAGGGTGTTCACCAAGTGTTTGGCAGTAGTGACTGCTCACCTGAGGAGTCTTGGATTCCAAGTGTTTCCCTATCTGGACGACTGGCTCCTGACTGCCACCACCAGGCATCTACTAATAGACAACCTAAAAGCCACCATCTCCCTGGGTGCTTCCCTGGGAATTACATTCAATTGGTCAAAGTCTGTCTTGCTGCCCTCTCAGCGCATAAGATTCATAGGAGCAGAGATAGACTCAAAATTGATGCGCGTCTTCCTTCCTACCGAAAGGATTCAAACTTTACAAGGTCAAGTCCAAGCCCTGCTTCCAAGATCCAAAGCCCCAGCCAGGATGGTCCTGCAACTTTTTGGTTAGATGTCTGCCACGGTTCTCCTAGTTCCACTGGCAAGATTGCACATGAGGATTCTTCAGCGGCTGTTATCGACACAATGGTCTTTTCAGAATCTCCCCCTCAATCATCTCATACTGATTACAGAAACGTGCAAACGGGACCTCCGCTGGTGGCTTCAGTCATCCAATCTGAATCAGGGAAGACCTTTTGTTATCCCCCCTCTGGTGGCCACCCTGACAACGGATGCCTCCCAGACAGGGTGGGGGGCGGCATTGTCTGGGCAGGTTAGTTCAGGGTTCTTGGCTTCCAGATGAAACTTTTCTCCATATCAATGTATTGGAAATGAGGGCTGTACTTCTGTCCCTACAGGCCCTCCACAAGTTTCTCCCTCAAGGCATTATCGCCATCCACACAGACAACATGTCGGTGGTCTGGTATCTAAACAAACAAGGAGGGACCAGATCTTACCCCCTTTGCAGAGAGGCCATGAGGGTGTGGGAATGGGCTGTAGCTACCAACCGTTTCTTGGTAGCGTCCCACATTCCAGGGGAAATCCAATATTTTGGCAGACAGATTAAGCAGGACGATTCTCTCTCCTCACGAGTGGTCCCTGAACGAAACAGTAGCAGCTCAGGTTTTCAGAAGATGGGGGACTCCGTGCTGCGACCTGTTTGCAACACCACAAAACACAAAGTGCAAAAGGTTCTTTTCCTTGACTCCGCGTCAGGGGGAGGCAGCTATGGATGCTCTAGCCCAACCTTGGCCAACAGGACTACTTTATGCCTTTCCTCCGGTTCCACTCCTCCCCAAAGTCATCCAGAAAGCTTCCCAATTGGGGTCCACAATGATACTAATTGCTCCGCACTGGCCTCGTCAGGTATGGTTCTCCTACCTAAAGAAACATGCTCTGGACGGTCCTTGGTTTTGGATCTAACTCGGACCTGCTGATTCATCAGTCGGGACGACAACACCAGTCCCTTCACACTTTGAAATTAACAGCTTGGCTCCTCCGCTTCCGACTTTAGTCAGAAATCACAACTTAGACCCGGAAGTTATTCACATTTTATCTTCGGCCCACAAATCCACCACTAAGAAATTGTACCTCAGTAAGTGGAAGAGGTTTGCTATCTGGGCTCAACTCAGGGGCTTAGACCCTATCACTGCCCCGATACCAGAGGTCTTGAAATTTTTAACATCCTTGTTTACTCAAGGATCTTCAGTCTCTACTATTAAAGTCCAACTAGCAGCTATCTCCAAATTTCACGAATCCATGGATCCACCGTTGATGAGCAGCAGATTATGCAAAACTTTCATTAAAGGTGCTATGCTGTTAAGACCCCCAGTTTTTCATCCTGCGCCCCCATGGGATCTTGATTTGGTACTTTGTGCCTTAACATCTTCCCCTTTCGAACCGGCTGCTACATGTGAGTTAAAATATCTGTCTTGGAAAACTGCCTTCTTAGTTGCAATTACCTCTGCAAGAAGAGTTTCAGAGCTTCAAGCCCTATCTATCAAACCACCGTACTTGATTTTTCACAAGGATAGAGTATTACTTAGGCCTAATCCATCTTTTGTTCCAAAGGTTTGTTCTAATCTCTGTCTCCAACAATCTCTAGAGCTACCAGTTTTCTTTCCAAAATTCTCAAATGAAGCAGAATACACCTTCCATAAATTGGATGTTCACAGGCAATTGCGCTTCTATCTAGACAGGACTCAACAAATTCGAAAAACAGACCAGTTGTTTGTGTCCTTTTCAGATAATAAATTGGGTAAAACCATCACAAAAGCTACTATCTCCAAATGGATTAGAGATTGCATAACTCAGGCTTATTCCTCTTCAAATAAGCAACTTACAACATCTATCAAAGCTCACTCTACCAGAGCTATGGCTACTTCTATTGCTTTTCATTCCAAGCTCGCTATCTCTGAGATTTGTGCTGCGGCTACTTGGTCCAACCGCACACTTTCATTTCCCACTATAAATTGGATGTGGCATCTAAAGGGCGAGCATCATTTGGTTCCACGGTACTCAGGAGTGTTTTCCAGTGAGCCACCCAGAATTCAGGTGCTAGGGACGCTGTCCCATCAGTCAGAATGTAGGCGAGATAGGATCACATAACATCTTTTAGTTATGTACTCACCATAACTTCAGATGTTTGGGATCCATCTCGCCTACATTCCTAATACCCACCCTCCTTCCCCCTGCCTTGGAGATCAGAAGAGATTGAACGGTTTTGAGTTCTACTGTTTTTTATCTTGTTTCATCTGACGATGTTATATAAGCAGCGTGTGTGTCTGTGTATGTATGCGGACAAACTAGATCTGGGGGACTGGTAGTGGTGCATCCTGGGATATAGTAAGCTCAGCCAATAAGAGACTTCGCTCTTTGGCATAAGCGTGCCGAGTCGGAGCCGAGGGATCGGCTCCGAACCCATCAGTCAGAATGTAGGCGAGATGGATCCCAAACATCTGAAGTTATGGTGAGTACATAACTAAAAGTTTTTGAAATTTTAGCTTGAATGATGTTCGTCATTCAGAAGCAGAGTATGACAAATTGGGATGTAAACTAATGCCACAGAGCCATTTTTTTCTTAATGGGGCCTGTCTGTACATTAAATTTGGTCAGTGATGGCTGACCTAGGTAATAAAAGGTAACAGCTAGTTAAGTAGGCAGGTAGATAGATATATAGAGAGATGTACATCATCATTATCAACCCCCTTTTCCTATTTTCTACATGGAGCTGGTCTGTCACGTCAACAGTTGCCACCTCTCTTGATTCAATACCATTTGCTTGCGTTCTTTGAGAGCTGTGCCTGACCTTTGCAGGTCTTCTCTCACACAATACATCCATCTTTATGCTTGTCATCCTTCTTTCCTCTTGCTTTCTTCCTGCTTCTTTAAATCCTCTTCACCAGATCATCTTCTGCTTTTCTGCACATTTTCCTGAATCACCATAATCTGTTCTCTTTGACTTTCTCTGCAGTTGGAGCTACTTTGGCTTCTGCTCTAATGTCATCATTCCTGCATCTGTAGTGTGTATCCTACCACCCTTCTCAGGCACTTCATCTTAATCAACTCTAGCTTCCTCAGCTGCCCTGCCTTCACTGCCCCAATAAGTAGATAGACAAAAGGATAACATTAGTGCCAGATATAGTTGTAGAGCTGTTTACTCTGAAAGCTGTATTCAAACCATCTGAAACAAGTACAACTGGTTTAAAGTTATTTCTTGTACAGAAAAAAGCTATGCTGATTTTAGAAATTCTTACCCCATCAAAAATGGACATTTATCTTTGAGGGGGTAAATTAATTTCAGAGACAGTCTGCTATATGTGATGCAAAACCAAGGTTGGGTTTTGGACAATTTTATGAACATTTGGACCCAAACACACTGTTGTAATCACAGCATCACAAATGGACATTGTTTTAAAGCAGCTGCGAAGCTCAGTAACCAAGTCTAATGTTGCTTTTATTTGGAGAATGGCAAATGCTTGTTTTTTTTTTAATTTAAAACAGGTATAGTCCTTCCTGCTTTCTGTTGCAGTGTCTGAATACCTGCTATTTGCATGAAACTGTGCACCCATGATTCTGTATTAGTAACTAAAAAGGTGTATTGCTGAAAGTCTCCTTAGCCATGGAACAACAGTAAATGACATTTGAGTAACAGGATTGTATAAAGACCTGGACAACTGCTCTGTCAGTTTTTAAGCAATGATGGCTGAACTGTAGACACATATGGAAGAACTTAACTGACTTTGTGACCACATGTTGGAATCTGTTCTTGTTGAAGTTTATTACAGTACATAACTGATGTGCATTGTGAGAGATTATATATTAATAAATGTTGATGATAGGTTATAGCAAATGGGCAGTCGAGACTGACAAATAAAAAAATGCATGTTATAACTTAAGTAAAACATCTACCTAGGGCAGAAGTCTCTACAGGCAGTTATTTAATTAAAATATTTATGGTACTAAGAATATAAATCTCTGTTAGCAACTTTGTATGTAGATTAAAACAGGAGTTTGAAAACTGTGTGTCGCAAAATGGTGTTAACAAAAATCAAAGCTCAGAGCTCTGTTTACTCTTATACAGACTGCAAGTGACAGTAATGTTTGTGAAAATCCAACCTTTATAGCAAGAACATTCTCCTAAGCAATAGGGAGTATTTGAAACCTTTCCTAACACATTCCTTCCTAATATATTAAACTGGCTAGCAGATATTCTGAATACGATTACAGAATTAAATTTAATTACTTTACATTTGAAATTAAAGTAAATGAAACATATTTGAAAGAATTAAAAGCAGTTAACTATTGTAGAGCAGATACCATCACTAATGGATAGCTTAATGAAATAAGTGGCAGTCTAATAGCCCCCTTGTTCTGCCTGTTTAATGTATCCAAAGAACTAACAGTAGAATGTTGTTTCTTTTGGCTTTTCCTGGTTAGGGGTCACCATGGAACTCCGGTCCGCTAATGATTGGCAGTTGATTTTTACGTGCCGAGTTGCCGGCCCTGACGCACAACCTTCAACGAAGGTACGCACATTCACGCATGTCTCCCCACAGAAGATGCTCTAGCTGAGAATCGAACAGGACAACGTCTTGCTGTGAGGCGACAACGCTACCATAGCACAACACTGCGGACTAATAGTAGAATGTATATATTGTAAAGATGTGCCCCTGTATTTAATGGGAGCAGAAGGTAAAATGACAAATTACTGTAGACAGGTAAGTGTAACTTAAGTATCTAATGTAAGAGACAATTGTATATTATACTTGTTTTGGCTGGAAATGGAGGAAAATGGCCTTTTTTGTTCTTTATCAGTTTGACTGGCATGCCCGTTCTTTCCATTGTCCTCCTTGTTATTAACTCCCACATCCTCTTCTGGGTCTCCCTTTACATGATGGGTACATTCTGTAGTCTCATGTTGTGTTCAGGCAGTAGGGCTTTGAGTTTACCTCTCAACTGTCCAGAATTTTGCAGAATGTATCTGATTTTGCTTCATATTTTGCCCTGTACCTTGTAAAATGTTTGATGTTCTGGTAAATCACTTGGCATTAGGTGGCCAATAATACCGAGCATTTGAGTTTCATACTTCTTGTTCAGGAAATGCATGTTGATACAAAACCTGTTGTTCTATTAACATTGCAAGTGAATTAGAGTAATGTTTAAAAATTGTCCCTGATTTTGAGCCTTTAACTCCCCATTATTTTTGGCTTTGTCCAGAAAACTTAAACAGACATTGACAGATATGGCTGCGAGTTTGGTAGGCTATCACCTGCACATGGCTTATACTTTCTGTTAACTACCCCCCTTTTTGGATAGCAAGCTCAGTGCAGTACTATCTAATCTAAGCCTGCTGTGGCTGCATTTGGCTGTACAGTTGCTTTGTTCAGCTAAAGTGTTGGCCAACTCTTTGGTCAGCTTGTGCCTCCTGAATCCCTGTGCATCAAACATGAGTCAGCAGGGCAAAGTGTCCTTTTGACTGTTAGACATGACAGATTACCATTTTGTTGATAACATTTTGCTCAAAGCAAGTTGTGAACAGCAGCTTACATGATGATGTTATCTTTGTAGCAAGATATTAAGTTTTATTAATCACATGTTTGATTGAAAAATTAGTGGAAGTTAAGAAAAGTCAGCAAGTAGTTTTCTTGGCTCAGTGAATGAGTGACAGATAGTGCTGTGTGGTATATAAAGGGAACAGTACATAAGTCAGAGTGATCCATGATGGCCATGGTTATACTAGTTAATTTGTAAAGGACACTGTAGTGAATTTATTCTTAGGAACAATCAATAAAAACATTTTACTGACAGATATGTTACTAGTTCTGCATCAGAATCAGACTAATAAAATTAGTCATGACAGGAATAAAGTGTTTTGCATAAATAATTTTACTGTAAGAAGTAACAGTACAAAATAATTTATGGACTGTTTCAGATAATTGTTCGTTAAAATAAAAAAAATAGATATTTAGTTGAATTGGGGCATGTTGGATACATGTTAACTGAACAAGTATGGTATATATTCAATAAAAATTAAGTAAAAGTTCATTCGTGCATTTCCTGATTATCTCTCTATTCTGTGCAGGGACACAAAGTAACTGAAGCCTATCCTGGTGTTTAACAGGTGTAAACAAATTAATCTTAGATGGGACTCAAGACTATCTCATACCATGGCTAGACACACACACACACACACACACACACACACACACACACACACAGCTGTAGGCCTTTGACTGCCAACAACAGTGTGCCAACATGTATTTTTTAGGATGTTGAAAGAAACTAGAGTACCTGGCAAAAATTCTTATAAACACAGGGAGGAAATACAGACTCCCCACCTGAAGTGTGGATCTAAACTGAAGTACCAAGTGCTGCGAGACAAGATTTCTTATCTCTGTGCCATACCTAAATAAAAACGTCCAATATCATGAAAACACTTTTGTAGTTTTATACAAAGAAGCCTGAGCACTAAATATGAGAAAATGACTACAAGATCGTGCTCATTATATTTTGAAAAGATGAGATTGTGATTTATATATACATATAAATCTGAATTTTATAAAATGGTTCTAAATTGAAATGTTGGGGCTTGCAATGCAGAGTCCTGAAACAGGAAAAAAAAGACTGAAAATACAAGAGAACAGAGTGTATTGAACAGTGCTCTTCTCTTCTAAACTTATTTTTTGTAGGGGGTCAATTCCCTCTGTGCCCCCGCATGTGGTTGGCAATCCCCCTCTCTCCCCAAATTTATTTATACCAACTCTAAGAAACAGCCTAATTCTAGCCCCTTGTATAACTTCCTTGCTAACTCCCTTCTCCTGGTTTTGTTTCTGACCCTCTCTGTAAACACGGGTGTCTTACTCCTCCCATTTTGGTAGTGAATGGATGTTCCAAGTTGCTTTTCCACCTCTTTCTTTGTAAGTGTATCAGCCTGCCACAATATGTCTATGGATTCTTTCTCCTCCCACATTTTCCTTTCTGCTATAAAATGTGAAAAATATTTTCCTAATATTATATCATAAATCAGTCAGGGTTACAGCCACAGGATGAAATCTGTATTTCTGTTTTTGTGATGGGATATTGTTTTCTATCACCATGAATTCCTGTTAACTCTGCTTTTTGGTTGTTACCATACTGCTCAACCTGGAAACATCAAAAATCTAGACAAAGGCCCATAAAAATAGGTACAAGTCTGTACACTGATTAACGTAAAATTTGGTGGATACTTATGTAACCCTTCCCACCCCAATGGAATTGTTGGGTACCTAGTTTCAAACGCAAACTGAAGAACAGACAACCAAAATATGGCCCCAGAGTCCCCCTGCAGCCATTCCAATGTCCCATTACTTGAATATTTAACCCCATTTACCACAAACACTGTAATGTGCATACTGCTTTACTTCTACAATGATTATTTGGATTTCATTTAAAACTTTTATTTTACATTTTATAGCACAAGCACTAATAGACATCTGATAAACAAAGCAATACAGTCTCACAATGAAAACAGACTTAGCATTAAAACTTCCCTGCCCTTGAAACTCACATTCATTGAAACCCACATTCAAAGAAAATGCATCTGGCCACTGGCGGATACAGATTACCTTTTGGCTGTTTTCAAATCATAGGCCCCTTGCACACAAAACATACATGTGTTCTTTGATACACCTTCCTGACTGTATTAAATTATATTCCTTGTATAATACAGCACACTTATTAGAGCGTGTTTTAAATTTGTTGTTTTGAACATTTTTCCAGCAAGCAATGAAACAAAATGCATGAACCAATAATGACAAAACTGCCCACTTCAGAACATTTCCATCATAAAAGTCTACTCAAACTTCTACAATCCATTAGTATCAGTAAGTATGCACAATCTCTGCAGAAGTAAAAGTCATCTAAATAATTCTGCATTAAAGATATCTGTAACTAATGAAGAGGTTGCTGCTAGCAAACAACTTTATATTTCATTGTTTCATCTACAAGTAAAGTGCCTGCTGCTCGTGAAGAATAAGTTGCCTATGTTACATAAAAAATGATAAGCTAATAATATTTCACTTGAGAATGGATGGCAAACTGATAATAGGTCATAGTTACTAGGTATCTCCACCAAAGGAGGACATTCTCAGGACTGCAGCATCCACTCCCTTTAAAAATACAACACAGTACAGTATCAGCACTCCATCTGCATAAAGTGGTAGTAGAATCCACAGCCTTCTGCAGCAAAACCAAGTATACTACCTCTTGTGCTACTAACAATCCAAGTTGACTTTGCATACGCAGCACTAAACTTCACTTTCCTTGAAGAACTGTGCAGCACAAGAAATCGTGAAAAAGCCAAAATTTATTGGGGCGGGGAACAAAGGCCCAAAACCGGGGACACATTTTAAACATTGCTTGTGTAATCTTAGAAAGTTGCTAGAATATGTTTCCCGAAAGATAGGAAGACTGAAACTTAAATTGTATCATTATTTAGTGAATTCAGTTCTCACTGATTTGTCAGAAACCACAAATTTTATTTTATTTTTATTTAACATTTGTTTACTGGGAAAGTCCAACTTGGAATAAAGCCAGTTTTTAGAGGAGACGCAGGGAAAAATGCTCCAGATACATGTCTTTGTATCATGGGAGGAAACTGGAGCACCCCGAGGAAACCCACACAAACACAGGGAGGACATGTAGACTCCAGACAAAAGGCACTTTAGCTGAGAATCAAACCAGAGAACCTCTCACTGTGAGGTGACAACGCTACCACTGCACCATCCAAAGTTTAAGAGGAATAGACCAAAAGTATGAGCCAAACATTCTAGACATTCTGTGAAAATTTGTACAGTTGAGAGCTATAACTCCTTCAGTCAGAAGTGGTGGTATGGGTAGAGAACTCAGGCAATTGCTCTTTGTACCTAAGGTACAGGGTTTGAGCCTGAGTAACCCTAGCCACCAGGTATATCTAACTGGGGTATTTTACACACACACGCACGCACGCATGCACGCACACACACACACACACACACACACACACACACACACACACACACACACACACACACACACACACCCCTCTACCTAAAAACAGCAAAGACCCACCAGTGATACCCACACAAGCTTAACAGCAAAGACCCAGACCCACCACAGCAATGGCAGTTGAGCGGTACACAGAGTTAAAGTGCACAAGAACAAACAAACTTACTTAAAAAGCAGCAAAGACCCAGTAACTGCACAAGAACGAACTGCAGATAAACTGGATGCCGGGCCTGCAGCAAAGAGCCAGTTAAAAGTGCACATTTAACTTACACACACTGTAATGTCAGATGACCCACTGCAGCAACAGTGGTTGAATAATACACTGAATGCCGGACTTTCTCATTCTCATCAACTATATACAGCAACAGTATACACTAACAGAGCACTTAAACAGTACCTAACTATGGACCTGTTTTCATGGACAGTAAAACAGTAATTAACTTCGGACCTGTTCTCATGTGGTGGTAACAGTAATGGTCATGTAATTGAAATGCAATTGCATGCCCAGAAAGGAACGGCAGTGCAGCAGCAAACACTTCAGCTATATGCTATATATGCCGCAAAGAAAGAACACTTTGGACCTGTTCACATCAAATGGCAACTATATGCAGCAGTAATGGACCTGTTTGTTCTCATCACATCTATAAATGCAATGTGTTTACCTAGAGCGTCAATAGTTTCTTTACCTAGAGATAATGCATGCTAGTTTTACTGCCCATAATCAGTCACACCTCTTGAGCGAGCCCATCAATAAATGCAGCAGCACATAGATAGGAAAGTTTTCCTTGAATCAGTCTGTCTCACCCCTCAAGCCCTCAGCCATTTCCGACAGGCTGGCAGGCTGCTTACAATGTTGACATCATTGCACATGCCTCTGCACGTAATGATGTCAGCAGGAAAAAAATAATTAAAAAAAGCCAGGAAATTTGGGAATAAAGGGGGCCACTCTGGAATTCATGGACCCCATTATTTAGACCTCAAAACTGGTAAATGCTGAGGAATTCAGTACAGTTTAGAGGTATGGTTGTTACTAACCTTATTCTTTCATGCCAGGAGACCATTATTAGGTTCATAGGTTCATAGGTAGATACTAGGCTATCTGCCCTAGGGCATTTATAAGCCTAGCCAGAGTGTATTTGGCTTCTGCCTCCCTATTAGATTAGCCTACTGTACCTCTGTAAAGTAGGTCACAGAAGGTACCCTTTTAAGATTAGTTTACTGTGCCTCTGTCTAGCAGGGACACAGAAGAGATCCCAGGGGTGAATTTGCGATTTCCCATCCGTGCGTCCAGATTTCGCTTGAAGAGGGTCAGTGAGGGGCTATGTCTAACGTGAATTGGGATCCTATTCCAGAGTGAGGGGAGCCTCTGGGAAATGAATCTGTCCTTCCAGCATGTCCTATTTATTTTTGTGCTGAGGTTTAGGTCCCTGGAGCGTGTAGCTCTAAGGGACTTGGATTTTTTGAGGTGGAGCATGTCCATTAATTCTGGGTTTGACATGGCTTTGTACGTCAGGCATAGATCGTCTCTGAGTAGGTGGTAAGCAACTGAGTAGAGCTGGAGTTTCTTTAGTCGAGCTGCATAAGACATCTGTTTGTAGCCCATGATCCTCTTGGTGAGGTACTTTTGGGGTCTCTCCAGTTGCTGCAGGTGTTGGGTAAGGTACATCCCAAAGGGGGCATTGTATTCAATTATGGGCCTGATGAGTGACGAGTAGAGGGGCACAATGGCCTCTCTTGATCTAGATGCGAACCCTTTCGTGATAAGGTGGGCTATATAGAAGGTCTCTCTAACCACTTTGGCAACGTGATTATCAAAGGAGAGATTACTATCTACGTTGGTCCCCAAATCTCTAATTACTTCTTCCGTACTTAATGGATTACCACCTATGTGGTAATTTGTGGGCACCTTGTTTTTCCCAAAGGGGATGACTATGCACTTTTTATCATTTAGCTTGAGGCCGTGGCTCTGGCACCAAGCATCAGTCTCTGTGAGACCCTTTTGGAGGATGCTTGTGTCAGCTGGAGATTTGATTATGGCCCCCAGTTTGCAGTCATCTGCGAACTTTGTCAGCCATAATCCCCCCCGTGTTAGCCTGAACCTCAGAGAAGTATATACCGAACAAGAGAGGTCCCACAACTGAGCCCTGTGGGACGCCACTTGTAACTGGTTTGGATTCGGACATGGCACCTGCGATTCTGACCATGTGGGTTCTATCTCTGAGCCAGTTTGCAACCCATCTTATGATATAGGGGTTGATATTTAAGCTGGTAAGCTTATTTATGATGCCCGAGTGGGGTATTGTGTCGAAGGCTTTTGCGAGGTCCAGGTAGGCTGTGTGGACTACCTTGCCCTCATCTATGGCTTTGGTAACTGTTTCAAAGAAATCAACTAGGTTTAAGAGGCAAGATCTGCTCTTAACAAAGCCAAATTGGGTAGGGTCCAGTGTCTGGAGGCTCCCAATGTCTTTGTTTATGAGTTCCATGATAATACACTCCATAGCTTTACAGACCAGACTAGTCAGGCTTATGGGGCAATAGATTCTGGGGTCCGTTGTGGCACCACCTTTGTGGAGTGGGACCACTGTAGCTGTACGCCATTCTGGGTACATATCCTGTAGTAAGGCTAAGTTTGAACAGTGACTTAATGTGAGGGTTCAGTTCTTCTTGGAGCTCCTGTAAGACACAGCCTGGGACACCGTCCGATCCCATAGATGCTGTGTTTTTTGCTTTGGAGAGGGCAGCTTTCACCTGTGCATCTGTGATGTCAGGGAGGTTACATTCAGTTGGGATAGGCATTTGCTCCTTTGGGGGGGAAGGGGGAAGAAGTTTGCGCTGAATCTGTCTGCCAGGATGTTGGCTATGTCTGTAGGTTTGGTATATTTTGTACCGTTATGCAACAATTCAGAGCATATCTGGGAGTTTCCGCCCATGTTCCTGACATAACTAAAGAAGGCTTTGTGATTATCTTTAGTGTGTATGGCAATTTTTCTTTTGAAACTGGCCTTTGATGATTTTATGAGGGATCGAAGTTTCTTGCTAGCACTGATCAGAGATGCCTTCCCTTTTTGGGATTTTGCTCTGTCATGTAGTAGCTTCCTCCTTCTGCTGTATAGCTTATTTATGGCCGGGGTCCACCAGACCGGTCTCCTGTTTTTGGAGGAGTGAGTCTTGGCTTTATTTGGGATAGCATGATCCATGCATTCCTGCAGGTGCTCATAGAATGCATTTGTAAAGGATTCTGCGGATTGGGCTGTATTATCCTCTGGCCCAGGGGCTTTGAAGGATTCCACCTCAGTCTTGAGAAGTGCAAAGTTGGCTTTTGAGAAATTCTTTACAGTGATTTCCTTGGCTGGGGGTGGGGATGGGATATGGATGTCCAGGGAAATTTGTTTATGGTCTGATCTTACCGATGAGGGGTTTACCTCTGGCGTGGAACATAGAGTCCCCATGTTGGTGATGACCAGGTCCAATATGTTGTTCCCTCTTGTGGGAGTGGTGACCAGTTGTTCCATTGCGTTAGAGTTTATAAATTCAAGGAACCGTTGGGTGAGGGTGTTTGGGCTTGAGTAGTTTTCCCAGTCAATGTTTGGGTAGTTGAAGTCACCCAATAACATAGTGTTTGGAGAGACCTTCATATTCTCCAGTGTGCTCAGGAATGCCAAGTGGGGTTCCTGTAATAGGGAGGGTGTTCTGTAGCAGGCTACAAACTGAAAGGCAGTTTTGCCTGCTGTTAGTTGCACATGGATGGTTTCCAATGCTTCTTGCAGTGCCACTAACCTGGAGTTGTAGGTATCTTTGATGAATATAGATACTCCCCCTCCTTTTGTGCTTCGGTCCGAGTTTTGGGGCTGAAACGCATGGTATGAGTTATAACCTGGTAGTGCTGGGGTGCTCTCAGGAGCCTTGAACCAGGTTTCTTTTACTGCACAGACATTGATTTTCTCCATACTGAGGAGAGCCTCGAGTGCGTGCATCTTGAGGTTTAGACTTCTGGCATTGAGTAGCATTACCTTTAGTTTTTCTATCCTTGGGTTGTCTATGGAGGTGGGTTTGTCCTTTGAGCCTTGCCTAAAAAAGGCACTATGGGGGTGGCAAGAGCCTTGGCCAGTATACAAAAGCCTAAGGGTGACAGGTGCAAGCCGTCCCTAGCGAAGCAACGTGGCTTGTCGAGCATGTCATCCCAGGCTGACAGACACTGGATCCCCTTTGAATGGCACCAATACTTTAGCCAGTTGTTGAAACTGATCATTTTGTCTTTATACTGTGGCATCATTCTTGGTGAGGGCAAGATGCTACTCAAGGTCAGGGTCATACCAGCCTGGACTACATAGTCAGAGAGCTCCTCTATGTCTCTTTTCATGTAGTCCAGGGATACGTCTCAGGTCATTCACACCAGCATGGACAATGATGGAGTCATACTTGTACTTGCTTTGGAGTGACCTGAGTGCTTGCATTATGTGGCGGATCCTGGCACCCGACAGGCAGCTTACAGTGAACTTCTCCTTGTTCAGTCTGGTGAGCGGGACGTCAGTGTGCCGGACATTAGAGTCCCCTATAACCCGTGTATTTGGTGTGTTTGGCTTTAAGGGCTGTGATTGTGAGGCACACTGATTTTGTGAGATATGTGATTAGTGGGTATTGTTGAGGGGTGGCTGTTGCTTGGATATCTGCTTAGGAGGTCTTTGCTGTTTAGGCAGATTTTTATTTAGAGCCTCCGAGTATGTTTTTGTGTGTTTATGTGTTGGGTATGCAGATGCAATAGGTCTGTGTGAGACTGGATTTGTGGTGTGGGTGGTTACCTTTTCCTCCTGACTGACTGTGCCAGTCTTGGGTTGAGAGAGCTCTGCCTCCAGTTTGGCTGTGTAACTGCATCTCTCAAATGTATTAGAGTTTGTTGGAAGGAGGAGAGGATTGTCTGTGTACATAAGGCAATTGTAACATTGCCTCAAAATTCCCAGATTTACCAGCTGGACTGGAGAGTAACCTTGAAACTGACCCTTGGACATACCAGATTAGTATAGGGAACTGTTTTTTTACTGATCAGATTAGGGAAGGGAACTGATTTTTCACTTGATCAGGAAGGACCAATCGGGAGCCTAATACTTATGAGAAGTCAAGGAGGGTGTAGTGCTTTAGTTAGTTAGTGTTTCCTTATAAGAGCTGAGCAAGTGCAGGGCTTTAGAAAGAGAATAGAGTGATTACTTTAAGAGTTTGAACAGTTGTAAGGGAAAAAGTACAGAGCAGACTTTGCGGAGCCTGGAATAGTCTAAACCTGTTTAGGCGGCGCTGCCTGACGCTGCTCAGTGTGCAAAACCACGCAAAAAGAGAGTTGTAGGGTTTTAAGAGAGAGAGATCAAGGAGTTTAGAATTGACCCAAAATGGCCAATAAAACTACAGCTTCTAGGCAGTAACCACTCCTCCAGGGACAGGCAGGCTGTTCAGTGTTAACCACTCCCACTGGTGAACACAGAGACTTCCCTGTAGCCCAAGCAAGCACTGGCCTTCTAGAAACTTCCAAACAGTTCAGAACAGCAAATCTGTAACTGAACTTTCTTAACTTTCAGAAAGTGGGGAAAAAAGCAAGATTTTTTTGTTTTTGTTTTCTTTTTGTTGTAGCTTAAAGGTAGCAGAGATACACAAGCAGCAAAATAATCACAGCAGTGCAATAAATGACACCACACTTGAGTGCTAGGCCAAAATCAGGTAAAATGCAGTTTTTAGATAAAAAATTATTTTAAATTAAGTGCAACACAGGAAATGCAGTAAACAGGTTCTAGATGTGTTCCAAGTACTGTTACTGTTACAGATATAAACTTTAGCAAGCCGGAAAATGCGCAAAAGTAGGCGGCAAAGCAGTAAAACTTAACAAGAAATCAGAAGAAAATACTTAAAATCACAAAAGTGACTCCTTTTCTTCTCTCAGCGTTTTCTCCCCTTGGTAGGTGCTTCAGCAGCAACTAGCAAGCCTGAAAAGATGCCAAAACCATGAGGCAGCCAGGTTTTAAGAGAGACAGATCAAGGAGTTTAGAATTGACCCAAAATGGCCAATAAAACTACAGCTTTTAGGTAGTAACCACTCCTCCAGGGACAGGCAGGCTGTTCAGTGTTAACCACTCCCACTGGTGAACAAAGAGATTTCCCTTTAGCCCAAGCAAGCACTGGCCTTCTAGAAACTTCCGAACAGCTCAGAACAGCAAATCTGTAACTGAACTTTCTTAACTTTAAAAAAGTGGGAAAAAAGCAATATTTTTTTTTTGTTTTTTTTTCTTTTTGTTGTAGTTTAAAGGTAGCAGAGATACACAAGCAGCAAAATAATCACAACAGTGCAATAAATGACACCACACTTGAGTGCTAGGCCAAAATCAGGTAAAATGCAGTTTTTAGAGAAAAAAATATTTTAAATTAAGTGCAACACAGGAAATGCAGTAAACAGGCTCTAGATGTGTTCCAAGTACTGTTACTGTTACAGATATAAACCTTAGCAAGCCGGAAAATGCCAAAAAGTAGGCGGCAAAGCAGTAAAACTTAACAAAAAATCAGAAGAAAATACTTAAAATCACAAAAGTGGCTCATTTTCTTCTCTCAGCGTTTTCTCCCCTTGGTAGGTGCTTCAGCAACAACTAGCAAGCCTGGTAGTCATGCTTCCAGAAAGTAGTGAGGGTTTGAACTTCCATTCCCTCTAAAATGCAGTACACTTCACCACCTTAGTTGTAACTAGGGTTATCACCTATCCTTCTTTAAGAGCGACAGTCCCTCTTTGGGCTGTTGTGTCCTACAAAAAAACTGAAAGATGGCAAATGTCCTGAAATTTTAGGACAAAAAAAATTTCCGAAGTTTACTTTAATAGTTGCATAAAACAGTTATTTTGTATCCGAGACACCTAAACATTATATGAAATAGCATAAGTAGCTTAAATGCTGCAAGAATGAGGATTTATTTTGCCAAAAGCGTGAAGTTCTGTCCCTTGCACTGGCTGTGGGTTTATTTTGTCCTGCAAAATCTCACATTTGTACTAAAAATGTCCCACTGTGGGATGTTTGAAACGGTGCAACCCAAGCTATTATACAATGATATAATGCTGATCATTTATTTAACCTGTGGTACTAGGTTCATAAAAATGCATTTGATCCTCCTTTGAGGCCCGTTGTGTCAGCTAGGCAGTTAAAGACCTATCCTTTACCTATGTACCTGGACTGAAAGTTGAAATCCTTTGTGTGTGAGCAAACTTACATTTTAAGGGACTCTTGGGACTTTATAGGGTGGTTCACTTCAAATGTGTATGTAGACAACAAATTATTTGTATGCACTGGTGTTAATTTATTTGGTTGTATTCATTTAAAAGAGTGTTGTCAGGGTTTCTCTGAGGCTCTATTAATGTGCTGTGCGGTAACAGCAACAGAGTATACTATGTTAATAAATTTTATGGAATATGTGTATATTTCGAAGGTGAATACTCTAAGCAGGTCCAGGGTTTACCGATGGGTGCTGTATGTGCACCCCTTTGTGCTAACATTGTAATGTGGCATGGGAAGTTAATCATGTTTCAAATTCCCAGTTTGAGATAAGTTGGTTGATGTACACAACATTCCTGGATGGCATGTTTATATCATGGACAGAGTCTCGCTCTAAGCTGGAAGAATTTGTAGATTATATTAATACAACAACAAATGACCTTAAGTTCGCATACACTAGTCATGAAAACTTTTGTAATTACTTGGATGCCTCAATTTATAAGGATGGTGGGCAACTAAAATCAGCTATTTACAGAAAACCAACCTTCTCAAACTTGTACTTAAATTTTCACAGTTGCTATCCCCTATTCAAAAGAGATATTTGCTAAAGGGACAATTTGTCTGTATTACAAGGATAAATATGGATGATACAGTTTTTGCCTCTGAATGTAATAATTTGGCAAAAATGTTTTATGACCGACATTATCCAAAAATCTTTGTTAACAAGATTAGAGATGATGTGGTCAGGTTGAGACATGTAAGATGTAACCCTATTTTAGGACAAAAATTGACAGTAGAAAAACAGCCACTGTCTACTGATTTTACTAAAAGGCTGGTGTTAATGTTAGAAAAATTTGTATTAGTAATATGCATGCTTAGTGCACCGAGGTTTAAAAGGGTTAATACATTTATTCTGTTCACACTGCATGAATCTGCACAGCTATTAGAAACTTAACAAGAAGCATTTAATTTCTGCTAATGTCAGCAAATAAGAAGGGTTTCATTTCTACTAGTGTCATGAGACTTAACAAAGAGTTATTGATTTTCTGCTTATGCCATGAGAAAGTACACAGCTGTTAGAAGCTTTGATAAGGAGCACAATGGATGCTTGAAAGTATAAACCGTAGTCAGCATTACTTGTACCTAAGCTTGGAAATGTACCTTGAATCTAGGCAAAATGTAACACATATATGAGAACTGCACAATTGAAGAATTGAAAGTTTGTGGTGGGCTAAAATAAGCCCCAAGGCCAGGTTGTTTTTCTCAAATGTTTTGTAAATCAGCAGTTATTCTCAAATAGTCAGCAATTGGTCTAGTAACATTTTCTGTAGAACAATACAGAAAGCTGTGTCTAACTATGTCAGCAATAGAAGTAACATTTCTGTGTAACATGGAAAGAACTGTATAAAAATGCCATACTAATTATTAATGTTCAGACAAATCATTCTGCCTGCATGCTTTGTCTCCTTGCTGCAAGTTAATAAAGGGTGCCATACTTGAACCTTACGTGAATTGGTCTTTGAAGTTTTTTCATTTGACAGATTGGTCCTTCGAGCCGGAACCCTCTCTTCACCTCGGATCAGATGGGCCAGGTGGTTGAAAGCGTACGAGGAAGAAACCAAATTGGTTCTTCTTATTTGAAAAGCCCTCTGACTGAATGGTTGTTCAAAAGAGGCCAGCCACTTTCTGATCTGCGACACAAGGACGGGTCTCCGCGAATCAGGTGATCAATCACGTAGGCTCAGGTAAGGTGAATCTACTTTTTCCTGTTTTCTGTTTTAGATCAGGGACCAGATTTGTATTGTTTTTGTCAAGACTGTATTTTTGCTTACAAGTCAAGGACAGAAAAGATTACTGTCTTGTCATAGATCAGGAGAAACAGAATAAGTAGGCAGTCATTCTGAAGAGACTATAACAAAATCTGTGGTACCACATTAAAAGAGGTTACATAACGATCAAAAGGGTAGAACAAAATGGGTAATAATTGCACAAAAAGACCCCAAAATCCGCCATTAACAGAAGATGCAAAATACATGCAGTCGCAGCGCGCCGACAATATTAAATATTCAAAATGGGTTAATAAATATGAATTCGATGGAAAATTAGAAAAATCCTCGCTTATCAAACTTGTCAAACAGCTCAAAACTGATTCCAAAGGTCGGGTAAAAAAGCAACATAAATTAGGAATTCCTCAGGCACACAGGTGGATTGAGGAAGTAAACTGCAGGGAACAAAAGAACAAAAATTCAAAAACAATGTTTTTAGACAAGGAGGACAATAGCTTAGTAATAGCATCGGCCCCTCCGCCTCCCTTACCAGAATATGAAGCAAGTGAACAGGTTAGTCCACCCCCATGATATCCTGTGGTCACTGAAGAAAGAGGCATTATGAAAATAAAACTGTAGATTAGAGATCCCATCGGGACCAGGTCTCGAACAAGGACAGGTAACTCAAATGAAGGCATCGAGTTATATCAAATAGTTAAGAATTCACAATCTATAAGTGAAGAAGAAATATGCCCACTTATAGAAGTACCCAACCCTCAGGCAAGTCAGGACAATCAGGACCCAACTATTTTAGTGTATAGACCCTGGACTCCGGAAGATATCTGGAAAGCCACTGAGGGAATTCCCCATCCGAACGTTAATTTTAGAATATTCTGAGAAGATTTGCAAGGAATGAGGCTGAGTTATAACTTAAATGGAGAAGAGGTAAAAAAAAGTAGTTAGACAAATTGTGGGGCCAGATTGGCACATGATTAGTGGCAACTGGAATCCCTGTGACGCTGCACAAAGACCCCTCCCACATAGCAGCGCAGAACTAGACAACAGAGTAAAAAGTCTTACAGAGCACATCTCTGAAAAATGGAAGCCTAGGGCAGACTGGACTTGCATTAATCAATGCATCCAACAAGAAGGTGGAACTATTGACCGGTATTATGCCAGACTATTAGAGTGTTTTAATAACCACTGTGGAATGCAGGTTCCTGAAGATCAAACACAAGATTCCCCATATGAACAGCAGTTAAAGAATGCATTTTTAAAGGGCAGTATTGCACCTATAAGCAGTTTTATTACAAAACACATGGTAGACCATCGTACAAGCAGGTTACAGTCATTACTTGAATATGCTAGGCATGCCGAAAGGCATTTTAATAGCAAAAAAGAAAAAGAAAGCTGAAGTATTTTCTGTAGAAGATGGAGCAGAAGTTTATGTAGTACAGTCCGGGGAAAAAGGGCAAGAAAAATGCACAGGGAAACAAACAATCTGATCAACGATCAGAGGACTTTGAAGGGCGAAAGAAAAGGGGTGAATGTTTTAAATGCGGTAAAAAGGGACACTTGGCAAAGGATTGCAGGAAAAACAAGAAGGCAACCACGGAAGACAAGGAGGGTGAGGGCTGACTATATGGTAGTCAGGAATCATTAGAAGGGGATAGCGAAGAAAGGACAAATGAGAATGTGATAGAGGGAGTAGAGGATGTGACAGAAGAGAAAGAGGAAGTGCAAGAAGTTAGTGACAATGAAGAAAATGAAATATTAGACCTAGCTTTATTGAGCTTGGAGCTCTATTTAGCAGATACAAAACTAGAAGTTATACTCTTGGTAGAAGGGAGGGAAGTCAAATTCTTGTGTGATTCAGGGGCATCACGAACCCTGATACAGCCCTCCAAACTACCAGAAAACATAGTCACCTGATTACATACTGGTAAAAGCAGCTAATGGACAGCTCTATCGGGAGCCCCTCTCCCGTAATATTGCAATAACTGATCCAGTTTCAGGATTGACTCAGAAAAGCAAAATTGTTGTTTCTGCAAAATGCCCAGTAAATCTCTTGGGCAGAGAACTCATGCAACTATTTGGTATAGCAGTAGTCCCAACCATGCAGGGTATGGAAGCACAGCGACAAATTGATACCTTTGCAGTGCAATCGGAGGTTGAAATGTTTTATTGGTACAGCCAGGACTTGGTTACGACTGGTCCAGGGACTGTGACCGAAGAATTAATGAATGTAGCCATCAGCAAGTTCCCCTCCCTTGACATTGATAAGCAACACCTGTTGCACTGTACCCTGTATTATTGTAACACACCAGGACCTGACAAGGAATATGAGCAAGAATTGTATAAAAATCATGCAAACAGATTGATATTGCGTAACCTATACTGGGACACAGAAGGGAACAGTGTAGCCAGCTGTTCGTTGCCCCAGGAGTTCTTTACACTTTATAAATCTAATTGATTACCACATGTTAGCTTAACCAAGAACAAAAATATAGAATGGGCAGACCTAGGAGAAAAAGTCACGAGATGGGAGAAACAGACAGAATTAGAACTGTCAGAACAGGGAATACAAATACAGAAGATGAATTGGATAACTCAGACCCACCCAGCCGTGCACTTGCAGTGTAGCAAGGACAGCTGATTAACAATCTTATTAAAGGAGGAAGAGAATCCCTTACAAAATATACCAGAAACTCTCTGGTCAACAGGAAAGTCAGATGTAGGACTTATTCGTACAGCAGGACCAATAACTATCATGCCAAAGTCAGCATTTAGACCACAAAAAAGACAGTATCCCTTAAGAAAAGATGCAGAGGCAGGAATAAAGCCTATTATAGCAGTCTTACTTAAAGGGGGAATACTGGTAGAATCTCCCGATTCACCATGTAATACACCTTTATTTCCAGTTAAAAAAGCAAATGGAGAATGGCATATGGTCCAAGATTTACAAGCTGTAAATGATGCAGTAATACCAAGGGCACCTACGGTGCCAGACCCACACACCCTGTTGAATGATTTAAAACCTCAACAGAAGTATTTTTCTGTGGTAGACATCAGCAATGCGTTCTTTTCGATACCGATACACCCTGACAGCCAGTATTGGTTTGCATTCACATTTCAGGGGAAAAGGTATACATATACGCGACTACCACAGGGGTATTGTGAAAGTCCAACAATATTCTCACAAGAAATGGCAAGCAACTTGGCGGGATTCACCCCACCAAGAGGCAGTCAGATTTTACTTTATGTTGGTGACATCTTGCTGGCAGCCCCCACCCAGCAAAATTGTAGAGAAGATACCACAGCGCTATTATGATTCTTAGCCACTGAAGGACATAAGGTAAATAAAAATAAACTGCAGCATTGGAAAAAACATGTAAAATACCTGGGATATGTAATATCCAAGGAAGGCAGAACATTAGATGAGGACAGAAAAGTAGCAATATTGCAAGCACCAAAACCCACTACCAAGAAGGAAATGATGTCATTTTTGGGTACAACTAATTTCTGCCGGAGCTGGATTCCAAACTATGCTTTGGAATCTGCACCTCTGACTGATCTCATATATAAGAAGCCTATGGCAGCACAGGATTTGTTACAATGGACACCAGAAGCAGAATCTGCTTTCTGCAAACTGAAGCAGTTAATAGCATCTTCATTAGTTCTAGGATTACCAAACTATCATAAACGTTTTTTCCAAACTGTAGATTGTAAGCAAGGTTATATGACGTCAGTGTTAACACAACAGCATGGGGATAAGCAACGCCCCATTGCTTACTATTCATCACAACTAGACCCAGTGGCACGGTCCTTACCCCACTGTGTACAAGCAGTAGTTGCAGCTACAATGGCAGTACAGGCTTCGGCCTCAGTAGTCTTATTCCACCCTGTCACTTTGAGAGTGCCTCATGTAGTCGTGATTATTTTACTACAAGAAAAGGTGGCATATCTTTCCCCTGCTAGGCATCCTTCCTGTATGACTATATTGTTGAGCCAACCTCACATGACAATTGAGCGATGCACGACTTTGAACCCTTCTACTCTGCTCCCGACCCCTGCAGATGGCTCATCACACCGCTGCCTGCAGGTAATTGAGCAAAAGACACTACCTAGAAAAGATCTCACGGATGTCCCCTTGGATGATGCAGAGGTGACATACTACTTGGATGGTTCGTGCAAAAGGGGTCCTGCAGGACAGAACCTAGTAGGATATGCAGTAGTTTCTGACACTAAGATTATCGAAGCAAAACCTTTACCACACAACTTATCTGCACAGGCAGCAGAATTGATTGCCTTGACACGGACATGTACCTTAGCAAAGGGTAAATGTGTAATCGTTTTTACTGACAGCCAGTACACTTTTTCTACTGTACATGTTTTTGCGCAACAGTGGAAAAAACGAGGAATGATAACATCTACTGGCAAACCTATAAATCATGCATAGTTTATTTTAGATCTTTTAGAATCTATTCAATTACCTCAGAAAGTAGCCATTTGTAAATGCACAGCTCACACCAAGCAACAAGATAGGATTTCAAAAGATAATGCAAGAGCTGATACAGCTGCAAAACAAGCAGCTTCTACAGAATTTCTTTTAAATGAAGAACTGCAACCCTCTGAGATTTTAGACTTAGAAATGTTAAAAACAATGCAGACACTCACTACGCAAGCTGAAAAACAAAGATGGGTAAAACGAGGAGCAATTCTCGAAAAGGGGCTGTACATCTCTAAAGAAGGGAAACCGATACTACCATCTAATTTGTTTAGATATGCAGCTTTGTTGAGCCATGGGCAGTGCCATGTCTCAACAGGGGGGATGGTACAGCTGGTGAACCAGGTGTTCACAACGTACGGATTTACAAAGTACTGTAAAAAATTCTGTTTGACGTGTCAAATTTGCAACAAACATCATGCACAAGGGGCGTTAAAGCCCAAGCAAGGGAGTTTTCCTACACCACCATATCTGTTTCACACTATCTGTATGGATTTCATAGAATTGAACAAATGTGAAAATAAGAAGTATTGTCTTGTCATTGTAGATATGTTTTCCAGATGGGTGGAAGCCTTTCCAACCAAAAATCCAGATGCAGCCACGGTAGCTAAAGTACTTGTCAAATAAATAATCCCTAGATGCGGCATTCCGGAAAGGATCTACAGTGACAATAGTACACACTTTGTAAACCAAACCATACAACAGTTAAGTAAGCATTTTGGTATTTCTTTAAAAAATCATTGTGCATACCATCTGCAATCTGCAGGGCTAGTTGAGAGACATAATGGTATATTAAAAAAACAAATTGAGAAAGTTAATAGCTGAGACAGGAAAGAATTGGCTGTATTGTTTGCCCCTGGTGCTGTTGAGCATGAGAACTGTTCTGACTGCAAAAGGATTAACTCCTTTTGAAAAACACTTTGGAAGGGCTTATTATACACCCCAGTGGAAACTTCTCATGTCCTCAGACCAGGAAGCTGATTTTACACTAGCTGAATATATGAAGAAAGTCATGAATTCTAAACATTTGTTGCAGTCAAATTTTGTTTCAGATAAAGAACAAACCGAAACATCAGAAGTGGCAGTGATCCCCGGGGAGTGGGTGTGGGTGAAGAATATAAAGAAGAAGAATTGGTCATCAGCAAGGTGGGAAGGTCCATACCAGGTGCTTCTTTTGACATCCACTGCAGTCAAGATAGCAGAGCGAGCTTCGTGGATCCACCTGACGCACTGCAAACTAGTTAAAAACTTTGAACTGGACAAAAATCTTACCTCTCCATCGGGGACCTCAGCACAAAGTCTGGCTACAAAGGGGGGGGGGTCAGATCAATAGGACTGATTCGTCTCAACCCCAGTGAAGAAACCATAGGTGCTGAAGGTCCTATTAGGGCAGAGAGCAAGAACACATGTCTGAAATAAAGATGACAGGATCCAGTAAGATGCAGATGTACCTATCCGGAAGAGTTGGAGAAAACAGGAATGCAGAACAACAGTTTCCTCAGAAGTATTGCATAATCATCTTGTTGACTGTACTAGTGACAATAATCTTTTTGTTGTGGCCATTCCTTTTCCCAGCCACACAAACTGAACTGAATAAATGTGGAGAGTTGCACGTAGAGTGGCACCCAAACTTCAACACTTACCAGGCAATTAAATATGTGTATGCTGAGACCTTCAATGTTTCGAATTGCTGGATTTGCACAGCTTTGCCAACAGCATACGGGGGGTTATTGTTAACTTCAGTCCCCCCAGGAGCCAACAAGACCTGGGAAAACTTAGTCTATGATACATCAGATGTCACATCACAAGATAAAGTAGCATTGCACTTGTCTGTGCGACAGAAGGGGACTGTGTGTTTTTACAAAAATGATGCAGTTCAGGTGGGTTGGAGCAATTGCAGTGTGACTGTTCACTATAGATGCTACAATAAAACTGACAACACAGGTTCCTATTGCAACACAAGCTATGATTAATTTTTTGAACTGATGCATAGGACAACTGATGAAGTAAAACATAATGCTGACCTCTATAAACAACTGATTATAATTGACAAAAAAATGTTTCACCCAGAGCCAGGACATAGTAAAGTTACTACCAAAGTAGAAGATTGCTACTTAGTATGTGGTAGGAAAGCATATAAGTGGTTACCTGAGAATTGGTCCGGCAGTTGTTATTTGGGGTACCCGGTTCCGGCCATACGACACACAGCAGTTTTACCTCAGGGGAAAATTCGGAATGTTCAACGAGAAATCAAGAAACCTGTCAACCCAGTGGGGCAAATCAGTGCGGGCTGGAAAAAACACCATGCTGTGAACCTAGGGAAAAATGGACCGTCACATATGGACTTGGGTGATACCATCATCTCATGGGCAGGTGTATTGCCAGCATATGGAGCAATGAAATCAATCTGGGAACTGAGAAAACTGTCTAAACTTCTCAAAATAATGAGCAATGCAAACT
Organism: Protopterus annectens; assembly: GCF_019279795.1. Classification (NCBI taxonomy): domain Eukaryota; kingdom Metazoa; phylum Chordata; order Ceratodontiformes; family Protopteridae; genus Protopterus; species Protopterus annectens. Next base: position 120,983,281 of record NC_056744.1, on the reverse strand, counting down.
TTTCCGCTCTAGAATTGGTGACTGATGAACTGACTGCCATGAGAACTGTAGTGCTTCAAAACCGCATGGCTCTTGACTTCACCCTAGTGGCAAGAGGAGGTACTTGCGCTTTAATCCAGGAGGAGTGCTGTTCGTATATTCCTGACCACAAACACGAGATAGACAATCACCTTGAGGTAATTCAGCAGGTGTCGGCTATGACCAAGCCAGGACCAAATGCATTGATGGACTTTTTCCAGAGATTGTTTGGGGGGTGGGGTAGTGTCCTAATGAACATCCTGATTGCCATCTGTGTAGGAATGATCCTGCTGGTGGTATGTGTGTGCTGCTGCATCCCCTGCGTGAAAAGACTGATTAAAGACTTTATAGACATGTCAGTTTCAGAAACCTTATACCAAGGTGCTGAACTTGAAGAATTGTTGAAAAATTGAAAATGCTTTCATAAGTTTAAACTGAATGACTCTCTTAACTGCAAATCCTGAGTAGGAAGAGGTTAGGGGAAGAAAAAACTGTTTATGCTTATTTTGAAAGTAGAATAAAAGTATTAAAAGGGGGGAAATGTTAGAAAAATATGTATTAGTAATATGCATGCTTAGTGCATCGAGGTTTAAAAGGGTTCATATATTTATTCTGTTCACACTGCATGAATCTGCACAGCTATTAGAAACTTAACAAGAAGCATTTGATTTCTGCTAATGTCAGCAAATAACAAGAAGTGTTTCATTTCTACTAGTGTCATGAGACTTAACAAAGAGTTATTGATTTTCTGCTTATGCCATGAGAAAGTACACAGCTGTTAGAAGCTTTGATAAGGAGCACAATGGACGCTTGAAAGTATAAACCATAGTCAGCATTACTTGTACCTAAGCTAGAAATGTACCTTGAATCTAGGCAAAATGTAACACATATATTAGAACTGCACAACTGAAGAATTGAAAGTTTGTGGTGGGCTAAAATAAGCCCCAAGGCCAGGTTGTTTTTCTCAAATGTTTTGTAAATCAGCAGTTATTCTCAACTAGTCAGCAATTAGTCTAGTAACATTTTCTGTAGAACAATACAGAAAGCTGTGTCTAACTACGTCAGCAATAGAAGTAACATTTCTGTGTAACATGGAAAGAACTGTATAAAAATGCCATACTAATTATTAATGTTCAGACACATCATTCTGCCTGCATGCTTTGGCTGCTTGCTGCAAGTTAATAAAGGGTGCCATACTTGAACCTTACGTGAATTGGTCTTTGAAGTTTTTTCCTTTGACAGTTAATTTATCACCCAATGAGCAAAGAAGTTAGAGATATTATTTGTAAATACTGGCCTTTGTTGCATTCAGATAAGACTATTTCAGGAGTGGTAGGTGAGAACCCTCAATCTGTAAACAAAAAAGGAAAACATTTAAAGTATTTTTGGAAAGTCCTTTGTGCCAAAATTTAACATCTAAGAGAAGGATAACTACATGTGGGCAATGTAAGCAATACCCATGCATACTGGAAGAAGACATTATTTTTCTGTTTGAGAATAAAATGATGATTAATTTGGCTGGTCCAAGCAATTGTCTTTCAGTGGGAGTAGTATACATTGCTGTTAGCAACCTCTGTGGTACATTCTATATAGGTAAGACTGAGAGATCATTGAACAAGAGTATTTATGGATATAACTATGATATTCAAAAGAAAAATTCAAATAATGCACTATTTAAGCAAACAATTGATTGTGAAAGCTACCAGGTATTTAAAATTGGAGTTTTAGAGAAAGCAACACCAGACACTAGGGTATGTCCTTGTGAGACTATTCTTGAAACAAAGGAATTGCATTGGCAGCTACAGTATGTTTAAATTTATTAGACTCCCTGGGTTTGAATGAAAATGGCTGTATTGCAAGTAAACCCAAGCTTAAGGCTATGGAATTATAAGCTTACTTAGCAGTTATGCGAAGATTTTATTAGTTTTTTTATTCATATATTTATAGTTTTTAAAAAAGAAAATAAAAACTATACAAGATTTTACATATTTTACAAAACTCTGAATAATTCACATATTTTGTGTTTTAGAATTTATTGGTGGTGCATAATGTTTTATTTTATTTTCCGTATCTTTTACTGTTATATGGTGCATGCATTAGTATTATGTGAAATTTTTGGTAGTGTGCCTTTAAGAGAATAGTGAGATGTTACTACAAGAAAGTATTTAAAAGAGGATGGTTCAGTTTTTTTATTTTCGGTTTGAAGAAGTCCTTAACACAATACAAGGATGAAAGTGCTTAACCATTGATGAATAAAAGTTTATCTTCTGCTTACAGGATGTGTGCATCAGGTCAGTTTTTATTTAGTTGTAGTTTTGTGTGCCATTTCACTAAATTTGGATTTTAGTGTTTTAGCTGTAGTTTTGTCGTACTTCATATGTACAACTTCATTTGCAGCACGCATTTCACTTTTCATATTTCTGCTTAGTAATTTGACCTTCCTCCACATTTGAAACAATTTAATACAATATTTGCTGTTTTTGTTTCACAGAAGTGATACATTTTGTTCTGTTGTTTTAAACATGGAAACAGGCAATTCAGTTTTAAACACTCTGTCATTAGTTAATCAGTACTCAGATTCTAGTTTATCAAAGATCAAGACACCATTTTCATTACCAACATTTTTTTAAATTAGCATGCAAAATTCTTTTAAACCTATGTTTTGCTAAAATCTTTATATCACATTTCAGTTTCATGGTGCTATCTAGTTTTAGCCATAGCTTTATAGCATGTTTTAAGTCATGTGTTTGTGCTGTTACTGGTTTGTGAACATTAAAAGTCCACTTATAAAACTGTATGGTGTGCACTTAAGAGGTTATTTCAGCCAAATGTTCTTTCTGTATCTTATTATAGTCCATGTAATACTTCCCTTCCAAGTCTATATGTATTTTAATGCCTTTCCTGTCAGATGGGATGGCAGGATTTTCACCCATTCTACCTGGTAGTTCTCTTCGGTGGCATAATCCTTAAAAGTTATAAGGTGAGATTCTAGGCCATTAGTCTTGGTACATTTCTTCATGGAAGGCACATTTATGGGGTTATTAGCTACAGTATGTTTGCTGCTACAGCTAATTTGTTACTGTAATTGCATCAGCTTTTGGTCAGTCTTTAAGTCATTAACCAAATACCTCATCCAATGTCAAGTAATCACAAACAAACAAAGTTCAAATGGAGCAAAGGCACCAGTAGTCAAGAGGAAAACACTTTAATACTGACAAAAAACAATAATAATAAAAACATACTTAGTGCTTTCACCCCTATAATCCCTGGGGCTTCATTGGAGTAATTCTTCCAAAATTCACACAGCAATTTATAGATACAACAATCTGCAACAGCCTATCCAATGACAATATTAATTAACACAAATAGTCATTAATTATGTTAAAATATCACTTATAAATAAATAAGAACTCCTAAAAAACAACTTAAACCCTTTTTAAAAATGATTATTTAAAATTACCAATAATATTTTTTTGCATACCATTTATCCATTTAAATTGTATGTGCTTGTAACTTTAAGATACCAGTAAGTGAACAGTGATCGTTAATGCCTGGCTTATCCATAGCATTCAGCCTTAACTGCTAGGGTATTTCTCTGTGCTTCAACAAACTTTTACTGTCACCACCCGTCATTGTGTTCTTTCCTATCAATGACAAAATATAAAAACCTTTTAAAATTCGTACACACCTTAGTGTGTCTGTAAAGGGTGTTGTTCTCCCTTTTGTTTTTAATGTCTCTAGAATATTCACCAGTTTTATCTTTCACCTTTCCAATAGCCTTGCAAACATAGTATGCTTGGCATGACATGCACATAGCCAAATACAGTACCATTTTTGAATTACAGTTACAATGTCCAGGACATGCAGTAGTGCAGTCATAACTTTAACTGTGACACAGGATTCATCACTGATAAATTTACAAAACTCGCAAGAACCACATTTTTGTATTTGTGAGTTGCATCTCCCATTTTTGTAGGACTTGTTACGTTCAAACAAGTCCTTAAGGTTTTTGCCCCTACTGTAAACAAATTGTGGAGCCTTGATTGTTAATGCTGAAACTTTTGGTTAGGTGGATAATTACAGAACAAATACATCCCTGTTTTTTATCTTTTTCTGTGAAATTTTATAACAAATTGTATTTTATTGCACTTTTTTTGTGAAAGACTGATGCATATTTAATTAGAAGGTTGGCAATGAAAAAAAACTCTTTGTTACTTGTGTATTTCCCAGTAATGAGTCTGCTTGATGGCAACAAGCAAGTCTTCTGCATGTCCCCACATGTCATTTATTAAAAGCAGTATGGTAGCTTCTAATATTTATAGTAGTGCAGCTGCAGAAGGGTCCACAACATAAGTATAATATCTTCTGCAAGTGAGTGCAGTTAGTGTATAAAAACTGTAAGTATGCACAGTGCTTAGTGTCATCAGAGGACTGATTTGCATGAAGAAGTGAAGCTGTGCATTCTGGGAGCCTTGAGGTTGAAATGTCTGTTTAATGTCATTCCTGAAGTAGAATCCTGCATGAGGCTGATTAAAGAAATGTTTATTTCTGGGAAGCTACTTCCAGAAGTAGACTAGGAAAGAAATTGTGTGCCATTATTCATAATAACTTTATTATAAATATTGATTTGAGTTGTACCATTACAGAATGCCATTCACAGTTAAAGCGGTCCTTTAAAGAGAGTCCATGTGTATCCTTGACTCACCGGAGCTCGGTCACAACAGATCATAAATGACATCTCTTGCACACTATTCTTGTAATGCATGAACTTGTGATTGTTGCTTTATACGACCACATCACCTTGGAAAAAGAGTAGCCACTAATAGGTGTGCAACACCCCTCTTTCTTTGAGGTGGACAGACCTTAAGCCACTGATAACTCAGTAACCTGGAAGTATTAGGCACTCCAAGAAGAAGCAGGCAGCAACAGGTATGGTGCTTGAAACCGAAGATGATTCTTTTAGAGCATGTACAGCTGAGTCTATTAAACAAACTGGCTTCTGAAGAAAGTCTTTTATATGGATGAATATGGATGACACCCCCCCCAATACACACACACCCTACATGCAGAGGACTGTGTCCTGTGCATCTCTCTTTAATACAGTTATTTCCAGCCATGGGATATGTTGTAAATTCATTTTTCAAAAGTCCTTTTGTCTATTAGACTCAGGCAAATAGGCTGCAGTGGATTTTTCTTTGAGTTGACATGCACATGTAATTAATTGCTCTGTTTTGTTTGTGTCTTCCTGTAGGAAAATAATGGCAATAGTAGGCAACCATAATTTAGAGCATGATGTATGTTCAGGGTAGCCATGCTATATAAAACAAATTACTGCACCTGGTCTATTTACTTTAATATACTGCTTTTGGAGGTGACCTTTGGATACCATGTGACTAATCTTTCTGCATGAGAAGATGTCTTTATCTTCAGTGAATACACACTATACCTCAGAATGGGAAACTGTGAAGTTAAAGCAGAGGATCTGTAGTATTATGTCAAACACATATTTAATTATTTCATTTAAAGGGCAGTCTTAATATAGAATGGATTAATGGCATGTATGCTGAATAGTCCAGACACTTCCAAGCGACATTTAATCTTAATAAATCATACCATACCATTAGGTGGGAGTAAAATCTAACTCTGATCTGTGATGTAATAAATGAGATAACAGAGCACCCGTATCTCTTACACTGACAAAGATGACTGCAGCAAACAGTTTTGTTTAAAAAAGGTCGGGAAAAGTATTTTCTTCCTTGATGATGATGTCCAGACTGTGAGAAAATTACAACTCTGCCCTGATAAAAGAATGGAAGCAAACAGAAATCAGTTCTTTCAACTAACTAATGTAAAAGTGCTATATATATATATATATATATATATATATATATATATATAGATATATATATAGATATATATCCCCATTCCACAAACCACACACACAACACAAGCACACCAAAATCCTTACAGACACTATAAAAACCCCCCTAACCCTGGGTCAGGTCCCTGTGAGCTCTACCCTTACGCCTCCCTACCCTAAAACTGGCTTAACCTAACTAACTCCTAACCCCACCTCTACCCTAACTAACTTAACTCCCCCCCCTCCTTCCCTAACCCTAACTAACTCACCCACCCCTATCGCCTCTACCCACCCCTCTAACTCCACCCTATCCCCACAGACCACCTACTCACCCACGGACCCCTCGCATCACACGCCTGGCCTTCACTGCCACACACCTCTCTTTCCCCATGTCGTCTCCGCAGCTTACCTGCATGTCTTCTGCATTGTCGATGTTCTGCCACTCGCGATTAGGCCGGTCTTCTTTCTCGATCTTCTGGAGCTCCTCCGGGGATATGCTTCCTGCTCTGTCTTGTCTCAGGTAGTAGAACCAGATAGATATATATATATATATATATGATTGTAATAACAAGAGCAATAAAACTAATGATATCAGTAAATGACAGTACCAGTGGAAGTTGTTATGTTTGTAGGACTACAGCAAAAAACGATGCACGGGGTGAATTTAATAGCTTGTTACATTGGCTTTTGATTAGTATCTGCTGTTATTGGTTCTGACTTTTCTTGTTATTTTGTTGTAAATGTTTTGATCATTTTCAGTCTAGCCAGCTTTGATGTTTTGCTGTATGACCTTTTATAAAAAAAATACTGTTTATTGATGTCAGCTCAGTATATTTTAACTGAAATAAGAACAGCATATTATAACAGCCGATAATTCCACACTACAAAGGTGACTTATCCAGCATTGGGGCCATTTGAAAATCATAGTTCACTTGTCGCTTGACAACAGCAGAGAGCCTGTAAATAAAAGGAACACTGACCAATCATTCATGTTCTTGTATGCCACTCTTTCCGGTGCAAGTAAAGTTATAACATGTTTGAGTTTATATGACCATTCTAAAGTATCTACTCAGCTGTAAGGTAGTCTGAAAAAAAACATAAAAATGAGGCATTTGCATCAAGAATGGACAGCTTCACACCTCATAGTGGAAAGGAATGCTGCCATGAGGAAAAGGATGACAAATAAAAATTAACCCTTCAGAAAAGTAATATGTAGGGCCTTTCTAAACCAAAGTAATACATATAGGGCTGTTAAAACTGGGATGGTAGTACAGAATGCAGGTGTTTCTTAATTAGAGTAAGCAACTTTCAGTATAGGCACAAACCTGCCAGCATCAGCAGGTTATAGCATTCACCGGCAGACAGATTTTTTATAATGAAGTAGTAGGAATGATATGTATGACACAGTGCCAGAGACATCATGGAGGCAGAGATCAAAGGCTTTGCTGCATCGCTTAATTTTGTAATTTTATAGCAGTTAGGTAAAAGAAGAAGCAACAGTTTGTCAGTGATGGAAGCGACCGGAATTGTATTGTTGTAGTGCACTGAAATTAATAATAGTGTTACAAGGGAAAATGGTAAAATGAAAAGAATTACATTGTACAAGGAGAAAGTGCTGCCAAATCTCTTTCACTAGGTAATCTAATTAATCCTCGGATCATTGGATAATAGGAAGTTACTAGGCTAATAGCCTTAGGGCCCTTACAAGCCTAACCAAGTTTTATCCTTGTTTCCATGATCAGCACCTAATGCCCCTGTTCAAGATAAACACAAGTGGAACCCTAGGATGAATTTACGGTTACCCATCTAATCATCCATATTGTGCTTGAAGAGGGCCAGTGAGGTGCTCTGTTTGACATGAAGTGGGAGTCTGTTCCAAAGGTGTGGTAACCTCTGACAGACAAATTTTTCCCTCCAACAGGTTCTATTAATGTCACATAACAGGTTAAGGTCTTTAAAGCAAGTAACCCGTGTACCATTTGACTTGCAGATTTGCAATGTTTCCAGTAAAGCAGGGTCAGAGATTGCCTTATATGCAAAGCAGAGATTGGCTCTGAGTTGCCTGTATGAAACAAAATAAAGTGACAGTGATTTCAGATGATCCACAAAGGACAGATGCTTAAGACCTTGAATTTTCCTTGTGAGGAACCTTTGTGGTCTCTCCAGTTGTTGCAGGTGCTTGTAAAGGTACATATCAAAAGGGGCGTTGTACTCGATTATTGGTCTGATGAGGGAATAGTACAGGGAGGCTATGGCCCCCAGCTGTGCAAATATAGTCCTGATGAACTGGGAAAAAGAAGTTATGTTAGAATCAGTTTTTTGCAAAACATATCATGTACAGACGTTTTAGTGATGATTTGTTTTTTATTTGGGAGGGTTCCAAAAAAGAACTCTTAGATTTTATTAAACATGTGAATGAATCCATGAGTTACCTTCGGTTGACATTTAATTATAGGAAGGACAACATTAATTTAATGGACCTGAATGTATATAGATCTAGCAATGCTTTAAAAGTTAAGATGTATAAAAAGGAAGTGCTAAGTAACAGCTATCTCCACTACAATGGTATGCATAAGTTTAGCCTGAAAAAAAAAAAACATAGTGAAGGGGCAATTCACTAGAATAAGCAGGTTAACAGATGAGGCAGTATTTTTTGAAAAGAATGTGAAGAACTTAAAAGGAAATTTCAAGAAAGAGGGTACCCCAAGGACATTGTTAACAATTCTTGGATGGCAGTAAAAGGGAACATAAGTTAGCAAATGTAAATAGCAAGTCAAAAGAAAATGAAAGGATTTTCCTCAGCATGTGTTTTAGACAATTCAGTAGATGAAAGTAAAATCAAAGGACTAATCGAGAATAATTGGAGATTCTTAATGAATTTTCAAGAAATTAAAAATGTTGTAGGGGGAGACCCTGTCTTTGTCTCTAAAAGAGGAAAGAGTTTAAAATACTTTTTTTTTAAGAAAAGGAATTTATGCTCCAGTATGCCTGATGAGTTAGAAGTAGGGATGAAAAGATGTAACAGTTGTAAGTTATGTCAATATATGAAAGAAGTTAAGAATTTTATAGTGACAGTAAGAAGCCTCACAGTAAGATGCTGTCCGGTTCGATTCTCAGCTAGAGCGTCTTCTGCGTGGAGACATGCATGAATGGGCGTACCTTAGTTGAAGCTTGTGCATCAGGGCTGGTAACTCAGCACGTAAAAATCAACTACCAATCATTAGCGGACCGGAGTTCCGCTGTGGTGACCCCTAACCGGAAAAAGCAGAAAGACACAACAACAATTTGTATAATTGCAGGTCCAAATATGTGGTATACATGGCTCTGTGTGAATTATGTACAGCATTTTATATAGGAAGAACCATTAGAGAATCCTACATGCAGTAAATGAACATATAAGAGCAGTAGACAAGACTGATGTAAGCAATGCCTTGGCAAAACATGTTAAGCAAAAACTTTTGTTAGAAAAAAAATAAGGCATGCTTCAAATTTGTAATAATTGATGAAGTTAATGGTTTTGATCTAGGTTTGATGCAGAAGATGAACTGGACTGGAGAGAATATTGCTGGCAAATCAGGCTAAATGCATGTGTATACCCTGGTTTAAATGATAGGGGAAACGTTAAAGTTGTTCTTATAAGGAAAGGCATTAAGTACTTTGGGTCACATGTTATTGTTGTTAAGTATTTAAATAAGTATGTTCATTATACAACTTGGTCTGAAGAAGGTCCATGAAGGGAATGAAAGTGCTTACCAGTTGGATTTTTATGTAACAAAGTCAGTTTGTGTTTTTTAGCCGTTCGTTTTTTATTTTGCCTTTTTACTGCTATTTTATTTATTTGTTTGGAAGTTTTGTGAGGTATTATTGGATTTTATGGGTTTTACAAACAAAGATTTGGCTCCCCAACCTGAGTTAAAGTGTTTTTAGCCATTCATTTTTTATTATGAGGTTATAACTTCTTTTTTTCTGGAGGCAATGCCCTTATTTTTGAGATAAGCAATATAGAATGCCCTTCTTATCAATGTGGAGACATGGTGATCAAAGGTAAGGTTGCTGTCAACCTGTTTACCCAGGTCTCTCACCACTGAGTGCATACTTAGGCTGTTGCTTTTGATGTGATTGTTAGCAGGAACATCTTGGTTACCGAAAGGGATGATAAAACATTTTTTTTTGCATTGAATTTAAGGCCATGACTTTGGCACCAGTCATTTGTTTAAGACCCTCGTGTAGGATGTTGACATCATTTGAAGACTCTATGAACGCTCCCAGTTTGCAGTCATCAGCAAACTTTGTCAGCCACAGACCTTTATTTTTTGCATGTATTTTGGAAAAATGGATACCAAACTGTAGAGGTCCCAGGCCTGATCCCTGTGGAACATCACTGCTTACAGATCTGCATCTGGAGGTGGATTCTCCTTTTTTGACTATATGTGTTTTATCAGTGAGCCAGTTAGCGATCCATCTAACAATGTAAGGGTTGATACCTAGCTGGGTGAGTTTGTCAATGATGCCTGCGTGGGAGATCAACCACCTTCTAGTGGGGAATCAACCAACCCTTCTAGTCTTTAACTTTTTAACTGACTGTTTCAAATAGAGTATTTCTGTTTCTGATGTTATTAATATTGTTAACATCAACATACAGAAACAAAAAGGACAGAGCAGTGACTTAAGAGGTCATGCAGAGGTCTTTTACATTAACAAATAATGGAAAAACCAAGAGTGTTTCCTTAGAGCTAAAATTTAATACAGTGACTTACCTCTGTATATCTAAACTGTCCTTGGTTTTGGCTTAGTTTTTTTCTCTGCACTTCTTAAAATTGGTGACTTTTTGAGTATAATGGCTGTTTGCACTCACAAAATAACAATTAAAGTTACAGACCTGTTTTAATTCAGAAAGACATGTTAATTTCTGTCCTGTTATTTTTCCAACTTTTTATATCAGTAGGCAATTATTTAAAAGTATCCCCAATTTGGGGCCTTTGTCCCTAATTATTTATGACTTTTTCCCCAATTTAAAAGTTAAAAGGTTGAGAACTATGCTTGCCACCCAGACCCATGCTAAGTAAGGAATGTTAATGTGTTACTAGAATAATCTACAATAAATGTGACTGTTTCTCTGCAAGTCATGAGAAATCTGAACTTTCTATCATTAACATGCATATTTAGAATTAAGTAAAAAATCTCCAGACTAATCTTAGTTGCTTTATTCATGGGAAAAAAATATTTACTTAACTACAAGATGCACATGGAAGGAGCAATTTTAGACATAATTTTCTTTAATAGTAAAAAAATAGAAAAAAAAGTTTATTTACTGTGGATAATTCCTTAACGGGTACTAGTCACAACTAGAGTTAGCTGAAATCGAAAGTAGGCAATGCTTTGTCAGTTGTTAAACAAGGAAAACAAACAGCATGGAAAGTATTTCTTTGGGAAAAAAATGGAAAATATGTGGAGATAAGAAAGCATCATTAGAGATGTGTCATGGGATGAAGTTTTTAAGGCCGTGACATTAGAGTTAAGATTGAAGATTTTTATTGTCATGCAACAAATTGTTGTTACAACCTTAAAATCACAAACAAATAATGTTAAAAAAACACTTCCAAGAACAATGCTTCTTCCAGTCATATCCTACTTTTTATTTGCATCATACAAGTGCAAGATATTTTGTTGTCTGAGCAGCAGTAGTGGTAAAGAACAGTTTAACATGGTCCTTAGAATTAACAAACAAGCCGTTGTTGTACCTATGACAAAAGATCTGTCTTAACATGAAGTGCCTTGCAATATCACAAACTACAAGAAGATGATCTCGCTTTGAATGTCTGTCATATAGCTGGTATGAGATGTATACTTTTTGGCTAAATCAAAGAGATCTTATTTGCCAACAAAGTCTGTGTTTTGCATTATTTGTTTGGAGAAACTGCGAGATTACTCCACAGGTCATTTATAACAAACAGTATGGTAGATCCTAATATTTATATTAGTGTGGTGCTGAAGTATCCACAATTTAAATATAAAGTCATCCACGAGTGAGCCTGGTTAGTGTATAACCTGTGAGGAGGAACATAAGGTTATCATCAGTAGGAGTACCAGAAAGAGAATTACTCGGTGCTGGACAGGGAGGTGAAAATGGGTGATCAAGCTGTCCTATGTCAGCATGCCAGACATTTGTCTGTTTCTTATTTATGTACATATATAAGCCTGTCTTTTGTAAAAGTGTATTTGGGAGTATTTCATTCAGAGTTGTTAGTTTTGAAATCCTCACTTAAGAGTGCAGTGTCTGTGAAGGCAGAGACTGCTTGTTTCAGAATTTTCCAGTTTCAATGCATGTTAGTCATTGAGATTAACCAAAGCAGAAGCTTTTAAAAGCTGAACTTTCCTAGATCCATTAGAATAAAGTCTAGAAGTTAAGAAAATAATGAGTGATAATATAAAAATCATCAATTTCATGAAATCCAGTAGCAAGAAAAAGTAGTCAGAATGTACAGAGACGTGCAGATTAAAGAAGTTAGTAATACTGAATAAAACAGATCCAGATAAGCAGCACTTATATGAAGCTAAGAGATAAATGAAGTAATTTGAATGGAGAAGTATATGTTGGTTCCAATGTGTCTGTCAGCTCAACAAATGGCAGCATTTTGCTGTTTGTTAGTATAAACGTGAACATGTACATATCTCAGATATTTTAACCTCCCCCACACTCGTTGCATGCATTTGTATCCAGTACCTCTGTTCCAAACTGGCCTGAAAATAACATTTTCCCTCCCTTTATTTTTTAAAGTACATGAGAATTGTAAAAGTTGTGCCCTTCTGGGCTAACAGTTGAAGTTGCAGTCATGATAAAACTGTCAAAAGCTACTGTTTTCCGTTACATCTGATTCTGCTCGTGCATTAGTAATCTTTGCTGCCTTTACTCATTGTTTTTGTGAATAATTGTGCACTTCAGCTGCTTAAGTATTAGTACTTACTCAGCCCCATTTCATTTGTGTTTCGATGGATACTCGATACTCACTCAGCCCCATTTCATTTGTGTTTCGATGGATACTCTTAGTACTCACTCAGCCCCATTTCATTTGTGTTTCGATGGATACTCTTAGTACTCACTCAGCCCCATTTCATTTGTGTTTGATGGATACTCTTAGTACTCACTCAGCCCCATTTCATTTGTGTTTCGATGGATACTCTTAGTACTCACTCAGCCCCATTTCATTTGTGTTTCGATGGATACTCTTAGTACTCACTCAGCCCCATTTCATTTGTGTTTCGATGGATACTCTTAGTACTCACTCAACCCCATTTCATTTGTGTTTCGATGGATACTCTTAGTACTCACTCAACCCCATTTAATTTGTGTTTCGATGGATACTCTTAGTACTCACTCAGCCCCTTTTCATTTGTGTTTCGATGGATACTCGTAGTACTCACTCAGCCCCATTTCATTTGTGTTTCGATGGATACTCTTAGTACTCACTCAGCCCCATTTCATTTGTGTTTCGATGGATACTCTTAGTACTCACTCAGCCCCATTTCATTTGTGTTTGATGGATACTCTTAGTACTCACTCAGCCCCATTTCATTTGTGTTTCGATGGATACTCTTAGTACTCACTCAGCCCCATTTCATTTGTGTTTCGATGGATACTCTTAGTACTCACTCAGCCCCATTTCATTTGTGTTTCGATGGATACTCTTAGTACTCACTCAGACCCATTTCATTTGTGTTTCGATGGATACTCAGTACTCACTCAGCCCCATTTCATTTGTGTTTCGATGGATACTCTTAACCTTTAGGGGGTCCCAGAATCCCAATCATATAATGTGCCATTTTGCTACATGCTGCTGTCTTTCTTACTGACATGCTCATCTCCTTCTCTCCATCTACCACTTTGATATAATTTCTTTGTTTTCCCTGAGTTTATTGACTGTTTAATATTTTTCTTTTAAACTGAACAGATTTAAATACTTTGACAGTATCTTTGTGACTTTCTTCATAATTTTGTCCGTTTATATTTAGACACACAAAATAACAGCATACGAAGAAGGATTTATCTTTCTTGGGGTCTAAAACTCATAGAAAAAGATGTTGATGTATACATATTCCTAAAGATTTATGGCCACAGAGCTCTTTGATTGTCCATTTAACAGTTTCATTCTAGAGCTGTCAGCAGTCTCATACTTCACATTCCTGTTCGGTCTTCTTTTGCAGCATGGCCTTGTCTTAAGTAACCTCTGTGTCAACTATGTTTTCTTTTAATTAAGTTACACCAAAATAATTGCTACCCTCTCCTATTATCTTTATTACCGAAGCAGGTAAAATGGTTTGTCTTGAAAGAGTAGGCATATTCCACATTCTTATTAGCATTTCATCCCCAAGCCTTCATAATGGCATTCTCATCCTTAGAGGTATGGCATTGTATAATTTTAACATGTTGGGAGTTTGCCTCAATATTTATTTTTTTGAATTACTGGTGACCCTACAGTGTTTCAGAGAAAATGCATGTCATATCCATTCAGTTTCACTGTTAACGAGCAACAGCTTTATACTAGAAAGCTTCATCAATCTCAGTCCTAGCAGTAGTCAGTGGAAGTTATTTAGCTAAATACTTTAATAGTGACAGTGAACACCAACAGGGTGGTTAGATCTTGGTAATCCATTTTAGATCTGCACGACCCTGTATCTTACCCCACTGAAAAAATCTTATTTTTATTCCTCACTGTAGGTTAATCAGTAGCCGCGGTAGTGCAGCGGTAGCGTTGTCGCTTTACAGCAAGAGATTCTCCCGTTCGATTCTTGGCTGGAGCACCTTCTGTGTGGAGTCTGCATGTCCTCCCTGCAGTTGAGTGGCGTTCGAAAGACATGCGTGAATGTGCGTGCCTTCGTTGAAGGTTGGGCATTGGGCTGGCACCTCGGCACTGTAAAAACCTACTGCCAATCATTAGTGGACCCGAGTTCCGCTGTGGCGACCCCTAACCAGGAAAAGCCGAAAGAAAAACAAACAAACTGTAGGTTAATCAGTAAAAACAAACTGAAAACTCCAGCAAAGCTAGAACTTACACTGAGTGACCTCCCAGACCTCTTGTATCAGAGGCACATGGGTTAAGTAATGTTACAGAAAGCTTTTCAGGTTACTGGCACTATCTGCAATATGTTTTTGTGAAAACCAGTCTGTTACTCTTGATTACCTGAAATGTTTTGCAGGAGACAGTGATTTTTTTGAGTCCCTTTAGAAAACTTGATACATAGAACCATAAAAAATTGTTAGCAGTTCTATGCTGTTTGAATTGCTATGTCTGCCTATTTGCCATTTAATTTACCAGATTTCAGACAGTGTAAATAATTTCTCTTCTAACTGTTTCTCTCTCCCTGAACGAGTTAATGCGTATCTACCCATTTCTAATCATTTAACAGTTGTGCTTCCAGAACATCTTCAGGACATGCATTCCATCACTACACTGCACTGCACTGCCTGTGAAAAAAGTGGACATGCACTCCATAAGTACACTGCATTGTCTTTGAAAAAGGCTTATGTTTTGCCAAGACTGGTGGGGTAGAGGAGTAAAGCCCTGACTACAGCCTGGGTTACCAGATTAATGACTTTGGTGCTTGATGGACTGGCGGGGGTGGATGGCCTTGCCCTTCCTAGTGGACAGTGGAGTACAACAGGATGTGCACAGCAATAGCCTCTCAGTAGAAGAGTGGCACCGCAGTGGGGGTCCTGCAGCAGGCTCATGGCCCGCCAAATTATCTCCTTAGTGACTCCACACTGTAAGGTAGAAAGCACATCCTTCCATTCAGGGGTGGGGGTTAAGGACTTGCACATGAAAGCTGTCATTACCAGGACGCCATTTAGGGCAGAAACTCTCTAATATCTGCTTGAATGATGGCTCCCAGCCAGCTCTCACCCTAGCAGATCTGGGCGCTCTCCTGTATCTCCACCATTAAGGAAAGAATGGGCACAAATCCATTGGGGGAGGCTTGGTGGTTAGCAGGCAAAGGGAGAAAGCACAAAGAAAAAGTCTTAAGTTGTTTTCGAGCTAGTTACCTTGGAATGGTAAATGTTATCCTTTTGGTCTTGCACAATTCTTTTCTTAGAAAATACTGTTCATCTGAATCTCGTTTTTTTTCATTTGCATGAGGGTCTTTCTCACATCACCTTTCTCTGGCTTTGTCAATCCTGTTATGCCTTCTTTCTTCAGTGATGAAATTATCTGTTGCAACTGGATTCTTCTTAGCAGGCATTACTTGATTATTTCTCCTCCAGATTAATTCAGTACTGTATATCTTTCGTTTTTATGACATCTGTAGAACTGCAGTACTAAGAAAAAGAAAAAATTGTTCTTTATTTTCATTTACATCTTTGTCTTTTATTACTGACCATATGGACTCATCTCCAAGAACATTTTCAGTCTTGATCTATGTCAGAGGCACAGGCTACAGAATTGTGCAAGTGGTTAAACTAAAATCCAGAATGAGCTATGTTACTATTAACACAAGATATACAATGTCTACTGTTAGGGTTGCCTTAGCAGCAGTAGTAGCAACAGCTGTTGAATATCACTCTTTTAGCATCAACGTCCTTTTGTTAACGGATATTAAAATTATCACTTATTATGGTTTCAGCCACTCTACTTGCCAACATGCTTGTATGAAACATAAATCAGAAGGAAGAAGTAACGATTTATGAAATTACAGCTTTTGAGATGTATCAAGAATGTCTGCACAAATAAAGACAATTTTGATATTGAGTCAGTGCAGTATTAGTATGCATTTACTGATCATAAACAAAAAAAGTAAAAGTAGCTTCTTGGTAAGGTAGTAGCTGAATTTCCTGTTTCTTTGAAGAGACCGTAGTATATTTCATTAGCAATAATATCAGTAAGTGTGGATATAGTTACCAAACTTCAGACAGTTTAGGAAAAACAGGAGAAAGTTCTGGAGGTATTTTTTCCACAAGAAAAGAGAATGATTAACATAGTAAAATGATTAAACGTAAAGGCCCAAACAGAAGCTTTATGACTTGGTTATTTGATAACAAATGAAATGAGATAAGCACTATGTTGGTTATTGTGTAGTTTTGTCTAATAGTAAGGAGCAAATTTCCTCAGCATGCATATTATAATGATGGCTTTTACTTACAGGCAGTATTATAAACCTATACATTTGAAAGAGAATAGAATATAATTTTTCAGTATTTATCTTCACTTAAATTGTTTTGAGAGTTTTGTCACCCAGATGTTTTTTTACAATGAAGTTGTTCTGTTTTGTGAGGCACGTCACCAATCAGCCATACTGGAGGAATGACAAACTGTGTTTTCTGTTATTTCCATTTGAAAAATGGGCTGGTGCACCCCTTAAACCTCTCTTCATTTAGAACTAGTTGATGCAGAGTTAAGGGGCAACATTACCCTTAGTGTCCCTGACATGAAGAAATTTGCCCTCACACCTCCAACACCCCAAAGTATGCATGATTAGTTTACAAAGTATTGAAGAATACTAAGGCTTGTGATGAAGCCAAATCTCAAAAAATGCCATATATATATATATATATATATATATATATATATATATATATATATATTTATTTATTTATTTATTTATTTTGTGTGGTTTCTAATATATTATATATATATATATATATATATATATATATATATATATATATATATATATATATATCTATATATGGGTCTCGAACTGATGCTCAACGGTGCTTTTCACCGAAGGCTTAATAGCCGGACATACTTACGTGAAAGTGCTTTTAACCAAAAAAGCACTTTCGCATATGTATGCCTGCAGCTAGAGGGAGTCGTGAGGGAATGACTGTTGTGGAGATTATACTACGGTGCGGGTAAGGCAATTTTTTCTTTTTCCCCACTGTAGTGCGATCTTGGAGTGAGAATATTAAAGTGGGGGTTGGTGGGGGCACAGCCCCCCACATGGGGGGTGCAGGGGGTCGTAGCACCCTGCATAAACACTTTTTTGTTGTTTTTTTTTTTCTTTTTTCTTTCCTTTTGATGCACTTTAACCAAAGTGCTTTTTCGGTAAAAGCGCTTTTGTTAAAGTGTGTTCGGTGATGTTCGATTCGGACTGTTGAACTTTTGTTCAACAGTCCTAGATCCATATATATGTGTATATATAAATATATATATATATATATATATATATATATATATATATATATATATATATGGGTGTACTTTACCCTGTCGAATAGTGAGTTAATTAACACAGTGCAGTGCTTAGTAAATTCCTGAAAAACACTCTTTATCAAGGGCTACTTATGTCAAATGGAGGATGAATGAGTGTGTGTGCAGGTAAGGTAAGTGTGGGTTTGGGTTTTTAATGCCTAAACCTTTTAGATATATTGAACATTTTAGCATTAGAGGTGGGAGTGTATTTGTGAGTTTTGTCAGCTAAAGGTTAGAATAAAGGTTAGGGAAAGGAAAAGATTTAGTGTTTTGTGTGCACACTGCTGTGTGTGTTGTGTGTCTGAATGTCTTGTGTAAAGATAGTGTTATGAAAAGGATTTTTCCAAATGTAACATGTAGGGCTATGATGAGCCCACATTAGTGAGGTACTTCTGGTTGCTTTAGCCCTTAAACCTTTACTAACTGGTGCTAATCTTAACCATAACCATGCCCTTTCCTTAACTATAACCCTGCACTTTCTTTAGGAAAAACCCTTTCTGTAACACTAACATTGTTCAGACAAAGTTTGTCTAAAATTAGTGTACTAGTTTTGATTGATTGTAAAAGGAAGCTATTTGTTTTGAGATTAGTTGTAGATTCAATCCATTGAATTTTTTTCTGTATGTATATTTTTGACTTAACAGTATCAATCACTCAATCACCTGCACTTCAATGCTTGTGTGTGTTGACAGCTCAACACAGACTCAAGATATATATATATATATATATATATATATATATATTGGGTCTATATTACCATATCGAATGGTAAGAATGTCGAACGCTCATATGTGCAAAAAAGCACAACAATGAACTCATTTTTTTGGGGCCGCGATACGGTGAGGATTGGAATATTTGCCCTTTCCTCACTGTAGTGCAGCCCCGGAGTTGGAATATATATTTAGTGGGGGGTTAGCAAGTTCATTGTCATGCGTTTTCGCTCATATGAGTTTTTGACATTCTTACCATTCGATATGGTAATATAGACCCTATATATATATATATATATATATATATATATATATATATATATATATATATATATATATATATATATATATTTATATATATATATGTGTGTGTGTACACACACACACACACATATAGATTTTATATATATATATATATATATATATATATATATATATGTGTGTGTGTGTGTGTGTGTATATTTATATGTACAGAACATGTTTTTATATATATATATATATATATATATATATATATATATATATACACACACACACACACACACACACCAACTCTGTAAGCTCAACCAATTGCAGGGAAACAAGATATTTCTTATTACCAATCACTGTGTAATCTTGCTCATTTTGAAGTTTATAGATTCATAGGCAAATACTCAGTCTGAGACAGGCCTAGCCAATGACCATAAGTCAGAATCAAACCCTGCATCTTGTATATGTGAAGTTAATACCTTAACCATTATCCCAACACCATTCATTATAAAAGCCATGCTTGAACTGAATTTGATTAAAACAAACTTTTACAGACACACACACACACACACACACACACACACACACACACACACACACACACACACACACACACACACACACACACACCATTGGCTAGATATAGTAAGGTTAATCTGTTGGTCAAGAAGACCCGAAATTTATGCAACTTTTCTTGTTTGTCAGATTTGTTTGCTGTGGGATACAGAAACTGTAGTACCTGAAAAAGAAATGTGCATAGGGGGTTAGTCTGGTCAGAATTAGGAACAATGAGTACAAGAGCTCATGACAGTGATTTGATTTTTTTTTTCTCATAGCTTACACTGTTTTAAGATTTTTAAAATAGATATGTTTGCAACTCCCAAGGTGAATTAATCAAGTGAGAAATAAGTAGTTAACAGAATTATTGAATCAAACAGGTAAGTGAATTATGGGCTACTATTAATGTAGTAAAATGTAAAGAAATTGTCAAAAAATAAATAACCTATATATTGGAATCTGAACAGTGTAGAAAAATCTTACCATGTATGCAGTTAAGTTAACCATACCCCCTGCAACTTAAATATACCAACTCTGAGATTGCACTACAATGGAGTGAACGGCAAAGTTCCCATTCCGCACTGTACGGCAATCTACATTCACTACTTTTGAGATTCCGCAATCTCAAGATTGTAGTCCTCGGGATTTAGAGTCTCGGGATTGTGGAATTTTGATATTTCGTAGTGATCCCATAGATATATATATATATATATATATATATATATATATATATATATACACACACACACACACACACACACACACACACACACACACACACACACACACACATATATGTATATGTATGTATGTATGTATATATATATATATATATATATATATATATATATATATATATGTATACATACACACAC